>NW_025421885.1:0-99913 GCF_011764305.1 Mustela putorius furo | reverse complement strand
GGCACGCATGTTCCCCTGAAGATCTGAGGAATGGGCGGTGGCACCGGGACCCTGAAGTATTCTAATCAGCTTTTGACATAGCTCCAATGCACAAGTTTCCTTGTGGAGACGAGGTTTTGTTCTGATGGGTGCCTCAGGGAAAACCCCTATGCTGGTATTGGAATCCAGGGTTTTGAGGAGACATGCCTGGTAAACCAAAGAAATGGATCCGATTTCGGCCTAGGGTCCTGTCTGGTTCAATCTTCTTCTCTGGGGACATCCATCTAGGGTATGAGTGGAGGTAGATGCTCAGCTGGTGACAGACTGACCTTTTTTTGTCCCGCGGCGACCTATACTATTGGGATGGCCTCAGAGACTTTGGAGGGTTCTCCTATTTTGTACAATTTTGGACAATGGAATGGGCAAGAATTCCCATGGATTGGGTAAGCACAGTCCTAATGTGTGGCTCCAGGGTCCCCAGCCTGGATGGTGTGTGGGCCCAGGACTTTGAGGACAGAAGTCTGAAAACACACAAACTCAGCTTATGTTTGGGGACGTAGGTATGGCAGGCCCGATCTACAAACCATGAGAAGACATCTTCAGGATATGAAGAAAAGTGCAAGTCTGAGGCACTTGCTCAGACTTTTGTCTCTGGATTTTGTTTCAGCGATGGCCGTTGAATGTCGAGGAGGCCTCATGGGTCATGGACGAATCTTGCTCTCTGTGGATTTGGCACAATCCCAATTGTTTTTCGTCAATCTTTTGGATGGAGTACTCCTTTTCAGGGTTGTTACCTCAGGTGTCCCACCATAAAGGAATTCCAAAGCAGAGCCCTGGGGAAGAGTGAAGGGACACCCCGAACTATGGTTAAAAATTGGGACCTAGGGGCATGGCAAGCCCAATATGCTGTGTCTCCATCCAGCCACTGAGAGGCCTTACCTGAGGACTGGGCTAAGGCTGTGGGTCACAATGTGAGTTTGCCACCTATGTGGCCCGCGAACAATGGCGCGCCTCATCGGACAAACAGGTTTCCACTACACTGAACGAAGGACAACAAGCCAACCACAAGGTTCTTGCCATTGGGAAGGAGTTCTAATTTCTGCATCATTTTCATACCTGGGCAGTGATTGGAGAGAAGGTCTAGGATCTGAATCCTGAAAACCGAGGTTTGGAAGGATAACGACCTAAGGCAATGGCAGGTCCTATGTGCTCAGTGAGCGGCAAGCTGTCTGGGTGGGGCCAGGAGGTCCAGGCTCAGGCTCTGTCAGAAAGGGCATTATTTCCCAGGTCAGCCTATATATTTTGGGTACAGCCAAGTTGCGTGCAGGTTGATCTTCATTTGGGGTTTCTGAGTAGCCCCAGAGGGCAATGATTTTCTTCTGGAGGGCAAGCAGAGTGCTGCATTGTAATTCTGGATTGCCAAACTGGAGGGCTTGTGGGCCATAAGTCTGAGGACGGAAGTCTGAGGACACAAGCTAGACTTAGGTTTCTGGGTGAGGACATGGCAGGCACAATATACAGACCTGAATCGAGATCTGGTGCATCTGAAGTCAGGGTGAGGATCAGACTATTTCTCATGTTGGACATTATGTCCCTGATGTCCCCTTCATGAAGGGGGGGCGTATCACGAGGCCATGGGGGTTTTCTCACGATGGGAGTTGTGAGAAGCTCCCAACTGCAAAGATTCTTCTGCAGGAAAATTGAGACCTGTTGGTTGGCTCCAGGCCAATGATTCTGAGCAGGGTTCTAAGGATGGATGGCGGGGTAGGCCACCTCGCATTCCAATTGTCTCCTAGCAACAAGTTTAGATCAGCTGGATCTCACGGAGCAACCGAATATGCTGAGTTGAATTGGACTCTCCCGTGCATGTGTCCTAATATGATTTTGTGTCTATGGAGACCTTGGAATGAAGCGGTGGCACTGGGGCCCTGAAGGGTTCTCCTAAAAAGAGGCTTTGACACACCTCCCACATGCAAGTTTCCCATGTGTAGATGAGTTTTGTTTCTGATGGGTGAGTCAAGAAACAGACATATGCTGGTACTGAAATCCAGGCCTCTGAGGAAGATGCCTGGAAACCAAAAGCAATGGATCCGATTAGGGCCTAGGGGCCCCCTTCGTTCCTTTTTACCTCTGGGGATATCAGTCTACGAGTCTGAGTGCAGGTAGGTTCTCAGATGGGCTCAGATTGATCCGGTTTGTCCTGGGAAGCCACCACTATTGGGATGGCCTCAGGGACTTTGGAGGTTTATCCTCTTAGTAGGGTTGTGGCCATTGGAATGGGCACACAGAATTCCATAGGAGAGGGCAAGTACAGTCCTCAGGTTGGCTCCAGGGTCCTGAGCCTGTAGGGTGTGTAGGCCTGGGCTGTTTGGACAGTTGTCTGAAAACACAAACTCGGATTATGTTTCGGGTCATAGGTATGGCAGGACTGATCTACAGACCATGAGGAGAACTCTTCGGGATATGAAAAAAGGGCGAGTGTGAGGCTCTTGCTCAAGTTTTTATCTCTGGATATCGTGCCATTCATGGTCATGAAATATCCGGGTGACTTCATGGGAAATGGACGAGTCTTACTCTCTGTGGGTTTGGCCCAATCCAAAGAGTATGGGGTCATTCTGTGGGATGGAAGAAGTCCGTTTTTTTTTTTTTTTTTTTTTTTTTGTTGCTGTTGTTGTTTTGTTTTGTTTTTCAAACCTCACCAAATGAGGGATTCCAGAGTAGAGCCCGGGGTAGTGGCGATTGTACAACCAGAAATCTGGTTTAAATTTGGCGCCTAGGGACATGTCAAGCCATTATGGATTCTAATGATCTAGCCACTGAGAGGACGTACTAGAGGAAAGGACTCACGCTGAGGGTCACAATGCGTGTTTATGCCCTCGTCGCACTCAAGAATGGGCGGGGCCTCAGGGTGAATGCTGGTTTCCCCTACACTGAACGTTGGACAACATGACAACCACAAGGTTTCTTGCAATGCGTAAGCAGGAGTTCTGATTTCTGCATCACACTCACCCCTGGGCAGTGATTGCAGATAAGGTCTAGATTCTGAAGCCTGAAAACTGAGGTAGGGAAGAGATGATGACCTAAGGCCACTGCGGGTCTTATGGGCTCAGTGTGCGGTCAGCTGTCTGGGTGTTGCTCAGGAGGCCCCGGCTCAGGGTGTGTCAGACAGTGCATTACTGCCCAGGTTAGACTATATAATTTGGGTACATTCGAGTGCCGTGTAGGTTTATTCTCATTTAATGTGCCCGGGCAGCTCATTGGGCAATATTTTGTTTCTAGAGGGCAGGCAGAGTGCTGCAATGATGGTCCGGAATTACCAAACTTTTGGGCTTCGGGGCCAGGAGTGTGAGGACGGAAGTCTGAGAACACAAGCTAGACTTGGGATTCAGGGTGAGGGCACGGCATGTACCCCCTGAAGATCTGAAGCAATATCTCATGCATCTGAAGTCAGAGCAAGGATCAGACGTTGGCTCATCTTGGATTTTCTGTTCATGACGGCCCCTTCATGAAGGGAACCGAATCTCGAGGCCGTGGAGGTTTTCCCACGTTTGGAGTGGTGGGATGGCCCCTCATAGGATTCCTTCTGCGGGACAATTGAGACCTGTTGGACAGCTCCAGGACATCCCATATGGATGAGTCCAGACCAACGTTCGAGGATGGATGCCTGGGAATCCCGCCTCGCATTCCAATTGTCTCCTAGCGACAAGACAGTTTAGATCTGATGGCTCTGCGGGAGCAATCGGGGTGGCTGAGTTGAAATGGACTTTCCTGAGGATGGGTCTAATGTGTGTTTGTGTCCATGAGGGCCTTGGAATGGGGGCGGTGGCACCGGGACCATGAAGTATTCTCCTCAGCTTTTGACATAGCTCCCATGCAAAAGTTTCCTTGTGGAGACGAGGTTTGTTCTGATGGGTGCCTCAGGAAAACCCCTATGCTGGTATTGGAATCCAGGGTTTTGAGTAGACATGCCTGTAACCAAAGCAATGGATCCGATTTTGGCCTAGGGTCCTGTCTGGTTCAATCTTCTTCTCTGGGGACATCCATCTAGGGTATGAGTGGAGGTAGATGCTCAGCTGGTGACAGACTGACCTTTTTTGTCCCGGGCGACCTATACTATTGGGATGGCCTCAGAGACTTTGGAGGGTTCTCCTATTTTGTACGATTTTGGACAATGGAATGGGCAGAATTCCCATGGATTGGGTAGGCACAGTCCTAATGTGTGGCTCCAGGGTCCCCATCCTGGATGGTGTGTGGCCCAGGACTTTGAGGACAGAAGTCTGAAAACACAAACTCAGCTTATGTTTGGGGACGTAGGTATGGCAGGCCCGATCTACAAACCATGAGAATACATCTTCAGGATATGAAGAAAGTGCCAATCTGAGGCGCTTGCTCAGACTTTTGTCTCTGGATTTTGTTTCAGCGATGGCCGTTGAAAGTCGAGGAGGCCTCATGGGTCATGGACGAATCAAGCTCTCTGTGGATTTGGCACAATCCCAATTGTTTTTCGTCAATCTGTTGGATGGAGTACTCCTTTCAGGGTTGTTACCTCAGGTGTCCCACCAAAAGAGGAGTTCCAAAGCAGAGCCCTGGGGAAGAGTGAAGGGACAACCCGAACTATGGTTAAAAATTTGGGCCTATGGGCATGGCAAGCCCAATATGTTGTCTCTTCATCCAGCCACTGAGAGGCCTTACCTGTGGACTGGGCTCAGGCTGAGGGTCACAATGTGTGTTTGCCACTTATGTGGCCCGCAAGGAATGGCGGGGCCTCATTGGACACACTGGAATCCACTACACTGAACATTATACAACAAGCCTACCACAAGGTTTCTTGCCATCTGGAAAGAGTTCTGATTTCTGCATCATTTTCAAACACGGGCAGTGATTGGAGATAAGGTCTAGGTTCTAAATCCTGAAAACCGAGGCTGGGAAGAGATAACGACCTAAAGCAATGGCTGGTCCGATGTGCTCAGTGAGCGGCCAGCTGTATGGGTGGGGCCAGGAGGTCCAGGCTCAGGCTCTGTCAGAAAGGGCATTATTGCCCAGGTCAGCCTATATATTTTGGGTACAGCCAAGTGGCGTGGAGGTTGATCTTCATTTGGGGTTTCTGGGTAGCCCCAGAAGGCAATGTTTTTCTTCTGGAGGGCAGGCAGAGTGCTGCATTATAATTCTGGATGGCCAAACTGGAGGGCTTGTGGGCCATTAGTCTGAGGATGGAAGTCTGAGGACACAAGCTAGGCTTAGGTTTCTTGGTGAGGACATGGCAGGCACAATCTACAGATCTGAACCGAGATCTCGTGCATCTGAAGTCAGGGTGAGGATCAGACGATCGCTCAGGTTGGACCTTATGCCCCTGAGGGCCACTTCATGAAGGGGGGGTAGGGATCACGAGGCCATGGGTGTTTTCTCACGATGGGAGTTGTGAGAAGCTCCCAACTTCAAAGATTCTTCTGCAGGACAATTGAGACCTGTTGGTTGGCTCCAGGCTAACGATTCCGAGCAGGGTTCTAAGGATCGATGGCTGGATAGCCCACCTCGCATTCCAATTGTCTCCTTGCAACAAGACAAGTTAGATCTGCTGGATCTCGCTGAGCAACCCAATACGCTGAGTTGAAATGGACTCTCCTGTGGATGGGTCATAATGTGTTTTTGTGTCTATAGATACCTTGGAATGACGCGGTGGCACTGGGGCCATGAAGGGTTCTCCTAAACAGAGGCTTTGACATCGCTCCCACGTGCAAGTTTCCCATGTGTAGATGAGATTTGTTCTGATGGGTGAGTCAAGAAACAGCCATATGCTGGTATTGAAATCCAGGCCTCTGAGGAGAGATGCCTGGAAAACAAAGCAATGGATCCGATTAGGGCCTAGGGGCCTGTTCGTTCCTTTTTACCCTCTGGGGATATCAGTCTACAAGTCTGAGTGCAGGTAGGTTCTCAGATGGGCTCAGATTGCTCCTGTTTGTCCTGGGAAGCCACCACTATTGGGATGGCCTCAGGGACTTTGGAGGTTTATCCTCTTAGTAGGGTTGTGGCCATTGGAATGGGCACACAGAATTCCCTTGTAGAGGGCAAATACAGTCCTCAGGTTGGCTCCAGGGGCCTAAGCCTGTCGGCTGTGCAGGCCAGGGCTGTTTGGACAGTTGTCTGAAAACAGAAGCTCGGCTTATGTTTCGGGTCATAGGTATGGCAGGACTGATCTACAGACCATGAGGAGAACTCTTCGGGATATGAAAAAAGGGCGAGTATGAGGCTCTTGCTCAAGTATTTATCTCTGGATATCATGCCATTCATGGTCATGAAATTTCCGGGTGACTTCATGGGAAATGGACGAGTCTTACTCCCTGGGGATTGGCCCAATCCAAAGAGTTTGTGGTCATTCTGTGGGACGGAAGAAGTCCGTTTTTTGTTGTTGTTGTTTTGTTTTGTTTTGTTTTTCAACCTCAGGTGTCCCACCAAATGAGGGATTCCAAAGTAGAGCCCTGGGGAGGGGCGATTAGACAACCAGAAATCTGGTTAAAATTGGGTCCTAGGGACAGCTAGACTTGGGTTTCAGGGCGAGGGCACGGCATGTACCCCCTGAAGATCTGAAGCAATATCTCATGCATCTGAAGTCAGAGCGAGGATCAGACGTTGGCTCAGCTTGGATTGTCTATACATGACGGCCCCTTCATAAATGGAGCGGAATCTCGAGGCCGTGGAGGTTTTCCCACGTTGGGAGTGGTGGGATGCCCCCTCCAAGGATTCCTTATGCGTGACAATTGATACCTGTTGGACAGCTCCAGTAAATCCCATAAGGATGAGTCCAGACCAACGTTCGAGGATGGATGCCTGGGAAGCCCACCTCGCATTCAAATTGTCTCATAGAGACAAGACAGTTTTGATCTGATGGCTCTGCGGGAGCAATCGGGGTGGCTTAGTTGAAATGGACTTTCCTGAGGATGGGTCTAATGTGTGTTTGTGTCCATGAGGGCCTTGGAATGGGGCGGTGGCACCGGGACCCTGAAGTATTCTCCTAAACTTTTGACATAGCTCCCATGCATAAGTTTCCTTGTGGAGACGAGGTTTGTTCTGATGGGTGCCTCAGGAAAACCCCTATGCTGGTATTGGAATCCAGGGTTTTGAGGAGACATGCCTGTACCAAAGCAATGGATCCGATCTTGGCCTAGGCTCCTGTCTGGTTCAATTTTCTTCTCTGGGGACATCCACCTATGGTATGAGTGGAGGTAGATGCTCAGCTGGTGACAGACTGACCTTTTTTGTCCCGGGCGACATATACTATTGGGAGGGCCTCAGGGACTTTGGAGGGTTCTCCTAATTTGTATGATTTTGGACAATGGAATGGGCAGTATTCCCATGGATTCGGTAGGCACAGTCCTAATATGTGGCTCCAGGGTCCGCAGCCTGGATGGTGTGTGGCCCAGGACTTTGAGGACAGAAGTCTGAAAACACAAACTCAGCTTATGTTTGGGGACGTAGGTATGGCAGGCCCGATCTACAAACCATGAGAAGACATCTTCAGGATATGCAGAAAGTGCGAGTCTGAGGCGCTTGCTCAGACTTTTGTCTCTGGATTTTGTATCAGCGATGGCCGTGGAATGTCGAGGAGGCCTCATGGGACATGAACGAATCTTGCTCTCTGTGGATTTGGCCCGATCCCAATTGTTTTTCGTAAATCTTTTGGATGGAGGACTCCTTTCAGGGTTGTTACATCAGGTGTCCCACCAAAAGAGGAATTCCAAAGCAGAGCCCTGAGGAAGAGTAAAGGAACAACACGAACTATGGTTAAAAATTGGGGCCTAGGGGCATGGCAAGCCCAATATGCTGTCTCTTCATCCAGCCACTGAGAGGCCTTACCTGAGGACTGTGCTAAGGCTGAGGGTCACAATGTGTGTTTGCTACCTATCTGGACCGCGAGCAATGGCGGGGCCTCAAGAGACACACTGGTTTCCACTACGCTTAACGATGGACAACAAGCCAACCACAAGGTTTCTTGCCATCGGGAAGGAGTTCTGATTTCTGCATCATTTTCAATCCTGGGCAGTGATTGGAGATAAGGTCTAGGTTCTGAAGCCTGAAAACTGAGGTTGGGAAGGGATAACGACCTAAGGCCATGGGGGGTCTGAAGTTCTCAGTTTGTAGCCAGCTGTCTGGGTGGGCCTAGCAGGTCCAGGCTCAGGCTGTGTCAGAAAGGGCATTATTGCCCAGGTCATCCTATATATTTTCGGTATAGCCAAGTGTCGTGCAGGTTGATCTTCATTTGGGGTTTCTAGGTAGCACCAGAGGGCAATGTATTTCTTCTGCAGGGCAGGTAGAGTGCTGCATTGTAGTTCTGGATTGCCAAACTGGAGGGCTTGTGAGCCAGTACTCTGTGGACAGAAGTCTGAGGACACAAGCTAGGCTTATGTTTCTGGGTGAGGACATGGAGGGCACAATACAGACCTGAACCAAGATTTCGTGCATCTGAAGTCAGGATGAGGATCAGACGATCGCTCAGGTTGGACCTTATGTCCCTGATGGCCCCTTTATGAACGGGGGGTTATCATGTGGCCATGGGGGTTCTCTCACGATGGGAGTTCTGAGAAGCTCCCAACTGCAAAGATTCTTCTGCAGGACAATTGAGACCTGTTGGTTGGCTCCAGGCGAACGATTCCGAGCAGGGTTTTAAGGATGGATGGCGGGGTAGGCTACCTCACATTCCAATTGTCTCCTAGCAACAAGACAAGTTAGATCTGCTGGATCTCGCGGAGCAACTGAATAGGCTCAGTTGAAATGGACTCTCCTGTGGATGGGTCCTAATGTGTTTTTGTGTCTATGGAGACCTTGTATTGGAGCAGTGGAACAGGCCCTGAAGGATTCTCCTAACTGGAGGTTTTGAGACATCTTCAAAGGATAATTTTCCCATGTGGAGAAGAGATTTGTTCTGATTGCTGCCTCATGAAATCCCCATATGCTAATATTGGAAACCAGGCCTCTGAGAAGAGATACCTGTAACCGAAAGCAATGAATCTGATTCAGGCCTAGGGGCCTGTCTGATTCAATCTTCTTCTCTGGGGACATCCATCTACGCTGAGTAGAGGTAGATGCTCAGCTGGTTTCAGATGACCCTTGTTGGTCCTGGGCGGCCTACATTATTGGGATGTCCTTGGGGACTCTGGAGATTTTTCCTAATTTGTACAATTGTGGACAATGGAATGGGCAGAATTCCCGTGGTATGGACAGGCACAGTCCTGATGTGTGGCTCCAGGGGCCCCAGCCTGAAGGGTCTGTGGACCAGGAATGTGGGGACAGAAGTCTGAAAACACAAACTCGGCTTAGGTTTGGAAAGTAGGTATGGTAGGCCCGGTCTACAGACCGTGAGGAGAACTCTTCGGGATACGACAAAGGAGCGAGTGTGAGGCGCTTGCTCAGACTTTTGTCTCTGGATTTGTTGTCAACGATGGCTGTGGAATCTCGGGGATTCCTCATGGGCCATGGACGAGACTTCCTCTCTGTGAATTTGGTCCAATCCCAATTGTTTTGGGTCAATCTGAAGGATGAGAGGAGTTTTAGTTTTGTTACCTCAGATGTCCCACCAAAAGAGGGATTCCAAAGCAGAGCTCTGGGGAGGGATGAATGGACAACCCGAACAATCCAATTGGGGTGAGGTCGAGAACCGAGCAGGTTGATCCTCATTTGGGGTTTATGGAGATCCCCATAGAGCAACGTTTTTCTTCTGGAGGGCCAGCATAGGGCTACATTTTGGTTCCAGAATTCCAAGTCTTGAGGACATGTTTGCCAGGAGTGTGAGGAAGGAAGTCTGAAAACACAAGGTAGCACAAGGTTTGGGCCCACTATGCAGAGGCTGAATCGAGATCTCCTGCATCTGAGGTCAGGGCGAGTATCAGATGTTGCCTCAAGCTGGAGTTTGCGTCCATGACGGCCCCTTCCTGAAGGGGGTGGGGGCGTCATGAGGCCAGGGAGGTTTCCCTACGCTGGGAGTTGTGAGCTGCTACAATCTTCAAAGTTTCCTTCTTCAGGACAGTCGAGTACTATTGGATGGTTCCAGGATGCCCCATACAGAAAGACTCGAGAGCAGGGGCCTAAGCATGGATGCCGAGAAACGCCAACTCACCTTCCCATTGCCTGGTCGAGACAAGGCACGCTCAATCTGCGGGCTCTTGGGTGAGCTACCCAGAAGGCTGAGTTTAAATGGACTTTCCTGAGGATGAGTCATAATGTGGGTTGGTGGCCATGGAGACCTTGGAATGTGGCAGTAGCTAAGGGACTCTGCAGGATTCTCCAACCCGAAGGGTTTGACACAACTCCAACAAGGAAGCTTTCCATGTGGAGATGAGAGGGGTTCTGTCTGGTGCCTCAGGATAGCCCCATATGCTGGTCTTCGAACCCAGGCCTCTGAGGAGTGATACCTGGACACCAAAGCAAGCGTTCATAATAGGGCCTAGGGGCCTGACTGGTTCAATCTTCTGTCTCTGCGGATATCAATCTGTGTGTCTGCATGGAGGTAGTAGTTGCTCAGCTGGTGTCATAATGCCCCTGTTTGTCCAGTGCGTCTTGCGGTAGTGGGATGTCCTTGGGGACCTTGAGGTTTCTACTATTTTGTAGAGTTGTGGCCAATGGAACGGGCAGTTTCTTAGGAGAGAGCAGGCACAGTTCTGTGGTGTGGCTCCAGAGACCCCCAGCCTGGAGGCGGTATGGGCCACGGCTGTGCAGACAGACATCCAAAAACCCAAACTCAGCTCAGGTTTGGGGCCGAGGTTATGGCAGGCCTGATCTACAGTCCGTGAGGGGAGCTCCTCTGGATATGAAAGAAGGGTGAGAGGGAGGCAGTCGCTCAGTCTTTTGTCTCTGGATATTTTGTCCACAATGGCCGTTTAATGTAGGAGTTGCCTCATGGGTGGTAGAAGTCTCCCTCTCTGGTAGTTTGTCCAGCCCCCAAGAGTTTGGGGTCATTCTGTGGGAAGGGAAGAGTCCTGTTTTCTGCTTCATGTGTCCCCCCAGTAGAGGGATTCTGGAGCATAGCAGTGGGTACTGACAACTGGAATACTCGCTCTCTGGTTAAGCCTGGGGGCCTATGGATATGACAAGCCCCCTATGCAGGATCTTGGTCCAGCCACTGAGAGGCGTTACTTAAATACGGGACTCACGCTACAGGTCACAATGCATGTCTGTGCCCCAGGCGGCCCTCAAGCACTGGCGTGGCCTTTCCGACAATGCAGGTTTTCCCACATTGAACGTTGGACAACATGCCAACCACAAGGTTTCTGGCCATGGGGAAGGAGGAATTCTAATTTCTGCATCACGTTCACCCCTGGGCAGTGATTGGAGATAAGGTCTAGGTTCTGAAGCCTGAAAACCGAGGTTGGGAAGAGATGACGAACTACAGCCATAGCGGGTCCCTTGTGTCCAGGTTGGAGCCAGCTGTCTAGGTGTCGTTTGGGATGTCTTGTCTCAGGCTGTGCCAGACAGGGAATTAGTATTCAGGGTAGGCTGTATAATTGCTTTACAGTCGAGTGGCATGCATTAGATAATCATTTGGGGTTTCTTATTAGCAGTATAGGGCAAAGTTTTTCTTCTGGAGGGCAGGCAGAGTGCTGCATTGTGGCTTCGGAATTCCCAAACTGGAGGGCTTGTGGGCCAGGAGAGTGAGGACGGAAGTCTGAGAACACAAGCTAAGCTTAGGTTTCTGGGAATGGACATGGCAGGCACACTCTGCAGAGCTGAATTGAGATCTCATGAGTCTGAAGTCAGGTCGAGAATCAGACTTTGGCTCAGGTTGGAGTTTCTGTCCATGTTGGCCCCTTCATGAAGGGGGGGGCATTATGAGGCCATGGGGGTTTTCCCTCGATTGGAGTTGTGAGATGCTCCAAACCGCAAGGATTCCTTCTGTGGGACAATTAAGATTTGTTGGATGGCTCCAGGACGTGTCATAAGGTATTTTTCCAGAACATGGTTCTAAGTATGGATGCCTGGGCAGACAGCCTCAATTCCAATTGTCTCCTAGCAACAAGAAACGTTTGATCTGCTGGCTTGGGATAGCATCAGAGGGGGCTGAGTTGGAATGGACTTTCCTGAGGATGGTCTTAAATGAGTTGAAATGGACTTTCCTGAGGCTGGGCTTAATGTTGGTTTGAGTCCATTGAGACCTTGGTATGGGGCAGTGGCACCAGGGCCCTGAAGGATTCCCCTAACCAGAGGTTATAACAAAGCTCCAATGAGCAAGTTTTCCATGGGGAGACGAGATTTGTTCTTATTGGTGCCTCAGGAAACCACCATTTGCTGGTATTGGAAATGAGGCCTCTGAGGAGAGATGCCTGGAAACCAAAGCAATGGATCTGATTAGGGCCTAGGGGCCTGTCCGGTTCACTATTCTTCTCTGGGGACATCTTTTGTCTGAGTGGAGGTAGTTGCTCAGCTGGTCTGAGATCACACCTGTTTGTCCTGGGCGGCCTACACTATTGGGATGGCCTCGGTAACTTTGGAGGTTTTTCCTAATTTGCAAGGTTGTGGCCAATGGAATGGGAAGAATTCTCTTGAAAGGGAAGCACAGTCCTGAGTTGTGGCTCCAGGGACCCAAGTGTGGAGCGTGTGTGGTCCAGGGCTATTTGGACAAAAGTCTGAAAACACAAACTCCACTTAGGTTTGGGTCTGTAGGTATGGCCGGCCCGATATATAGACCGTGAGGAGAACTCTTCAGGATATGAACAAAGGGCGAAAGTGAGGTGCTTGCTCATGCTTATTTTTTTCTGGATATGTGTCACCGTTTGCCATGGAATGTCTGGGTGTCCTCATGGGCCATCGATGAGGCTCCCTTTCTGGGGATTTGACCCAATCCCAAGATTTTGGGGTCATTCTGTAGGAAGGGAGGAGGCGTTTCGGTTTTTTTTTTTTTTTTTTTTTTTTTTTTTTTTTACCTCAGGTGGACCACCAAAAGAGGGATTCCACAGCAGAGTCCTGGGGAGGGGCGACTGGAGAACAAGAACTCTGGTTAACATTGGGACCTAAGAACATGGCAAGCCCCATATGTGGGCTCTTCGTCCAGACACTGAGAGGCCTTCCTTGAGCATAGGGCTCACATTGAGTTTCACAATGTGTTTTTGTGCCCAAGGAGCCCCTCAAGTCAGGGCATGGCCTAATGTACCATGCTGGTTTCTCCTACACTGAACGTTGCACAATATGGCAACCACAAGTTTTCTGGCCATGGGGAAGAAGGAGTTCTAATTTCTGCAACACTTTCACTCCTGGACTGTGATTGGATTTAAGGTCTAGGTTCTGAAGCCTGAAAACTGAGGTTGGGAAGAGATGAAGACCTAAGGCCATGGTGTGTCTGATGTGCTCAGTGTTCGGCCAGCTGTTGAGTGTGGGTTGGGAGGTGCAGGCTCAGGCTGTGGCAGACAGGGAATTAGTGCCCAGGCTAGACTGTATCATTGGGGTGCAGTCGAGTTTCGTGCAGGTTGGTACTCATTTGTGGTTACTGGGTAGCCCCAGAGGGCAACGTTTTTCTTCTGGAAGGAAGACACAGTGCCACATAGTGGCTCCAGAATTCCCAAACTGGAAGGCTTGTGGGCCAGGAGTGTGAGGAAAAAATTCTGAGAACACAAGCCAGACTTAGATTTCGGGATGAGGCGACGGCAAGGACCCCTCTGCAGAGATGATTCGAGATCCCGTGTACCTGAAGACAGAGCTAGGATCAGACGTTGGCTCAGGTTGGAGTTTCTGTCCATGACGGCCCCTTCATGAAGGGGAGGGTGTCACGAGGCCATGGAGGTTTTCCCACGATGGGAATTGTGAGATGCTCCAAACCGCAATGATTCCTTCCGTGGGACAGTCGAGACCTGCTGGATGGCTCCAGGATATCCCAGAAGGAAGTTATCCAGAGCAGGGTTCTAAGGATGGATGCCTGGGCAGCCTGCCTCCCATTCCAGGTGTCTCATAGCGCCAAGGCAAGTTCGATCTGCTGGATCTAGGGGAGTAACCGAGGCGGGTGTGTTTGAAATGGGTGAGTTGAGGATGGGTCATAATGTGCATTTGTGTCCATGGAGACCTTGGAATGGGGTGCTTGATCCGGGGCCTTGAGGGATGTTCATAACCGGAGGTTTTGATGGAGCTCTAAAGAGTACGTTTCCTATGTAGAGAAGAGAATTGTTTTGATGAGTGCCTAAGGAATCTCCCATATGCTGGTATTGGAAACCAGGCCTCTGAGGAGAGATGCCTGGAAACAAAAGCAATGGATCTGATTAGGGCCTAAGTGCCTGTCCAGTTCAATCTTATTCTATGGGGATATCTGTCTCTGGGTCTGAGTGGAGGTAGTTTCCTAACTTGTGAAAGATCATCCCTGTTTGTCCTGGGCAGCCAACACTATTGGGATGGCCTCGGGGAGTTTGGAGGTTTTTCCTAATCTATAGGGTTGTGGCCAATGGAAATGGCAGAATTCCCCTGGAGAGGGAAGCCACAGTCCTCAGGTGTGGCTCCAGGGTCCCCAGCTTGGATGGTGTGTGGGCCAGGACTGTGGGGACAGAAGTCTGAAAACACAAACTCAGCTTAGGTTTGGGGATGTATGTATGAAGGCTCGATCTACAGACCGTGAGAATTTTCCGGGCTATGAACAAAGGGCGAGTATGTGGCGTTTGCTCAGGCTCTTGTCTCTGGATTTTGTGCCTACGGTGGCCGTGGAATGTCGGGGTGTCCTCAAGGGCCATGGACAATTCTTTCCCTGGTGATTTGGCCTGATCCCAAGTGGATGGGATCATTCTGTGGATGGGAAGAGTCCTTTCTGTATTTTTTTTTTTTTTTTACTTCAGGTGTCCCACCAAAGAGGGATTACAGAGCAGAGCCCTGAGTAGGGGTGACTAGGCATCTCTAACTCTGGTTGAGATTTGGGGACTAGGGGCTTGGCAAGCCCCATATGTGGGCTGTTGTTCCAGTCACTAGAGGCTTTACATGAGGATAGGGCTCACGCTGAGGATCACAATGTGTGTTTGTGCAAATTGTAGCCCTCAGGGATAGGTGGGGCCTCATAGTCCATGCTGCTTTCTCCTACTATGAACGTTGGACAACATGCCAACCACAAGGTTTCTTGCCATGGCGAAGGAGAAGTTCTGATTCTTGTATCACGTTCACTCCTGAGCAGTGAGTGGAGATAAGGTCTAGGTTCTGAAGGTGAAAACTGAGGTTGGGTAGAGATGATGGCCGAAAGCCATTGTGGGTTTGATATGCTCAGTGTACGACCAGCTGTCTGGGTGTTGGACTGGAGGTCTGCCTTCAGGCTGTGTCAGACAGGGCTTTAGTGCACAGGCTAGATTGTATAATTGGGGTATGGTCGAGTGGCATGCAGGTTGTTACTCATTTGGCGTTTCTGGTTAGCCCTATAGGGCAACATTTTTCTTCTGGAGGGCAGGCAGAGTGCTGCATTGTGTCTCCAGAATTGCCAAACTGGAGGGGTGTGGCCAGGATTGTGAGGACGGAAGTCTGAGAACACAAGTTAGGCTTAGGTTTCGGGGCGAGGGCACAGCAGGCACACTCTCAACTGCTGAATCGAGATCTCGTGCTTCTGAATTCAGGGCGAGGATCAGACTTTGGCTTAGGATGGAGTTTCTGTCCATGATGGCCCATTTATGAAGGTGTGGGGCATCATGAGGAAATGGAGGTTTTCTCACACAGTGGGATTGTGTGATGCTTCAAACCACAAGGATTCATTCTGCGAGACAGTCAAGACAGGTAGGTTGGATTCAAGACGTCTACGTCCCATAAAGAAATTCTCCAGAGCAGGGTTCTAAGGATGGATGCCTTGGCAGCCCTCCTCGCATTCCAACTGTCTCCTAGTGAAAAGGCAGGTTTGATCTGCTGGCTCTGGGTGAGCAGCTGAGGGGGCTGATTTGAAATGGACTCTCGTGAGGATGGATCATAATGTAAGTTTGTGTCCTTGGAGACCTTGGAATTGGGCCATGGTGCCAGCGCCCTGAAGGATCCTCCTAACCTGAGGTATTGACACAGCTCCAAAGAGCAAGTTTCTCATGTGGAGATGAGATCTGTTCTGATTGTTTCCTTAGGAAACCCCCATATTCTGATATTGGAAACCAGGCCTCTGAGGAGAGATACATAGAAACCAAAGCAATGGATCAGAAGTTGGCTCAGGTTGGAGTTTCTGTCCATGATGGCCCCTTTATAAATGGGAGCATCTCATGAGTCCATGTAGGTTTTCCCAGGATAGGACTTGTGAGATGCTCCAATCTGCAACGATTCCCCTTCTGCAGGACAGTCAAGACCTGTTGGAAGGCTCCCAGGATATCCCATATGGAACGGCGCCAGAGCAGGATTCCAACGATGGATGCCTAGAGAGTCTGCTTTGCACTCAAGTTGTCTCCTAACGACAAGGCAGGTTTGATATTCTGGCTCTGGGGGAGTAATCAACGTGGCTGAGTTGAAATGTACTCTCCTGCTGAATGGTCATAATGCGGGTTTGTGTCCATGGAGACCTTGGAATAGGGCGATGGCTCCGGTTACCTGAAGGTTTCTCCTAACTGGAGGTTTTACAGAGCTCCAAAGGATAAGTTTCCCATGTGGAGACAAGATTTGTTCTGATTGGTATCTCTGGAATCCCCTATATGCTGGTATTGGAAAACAGGCCTCTGAGGAGAGATGCTTAGAAACAAAAGCAATGGAACCAATTACGTTCTAGGGGCCTGTCCAGTTTAATACCTTTCTCTTGGGATATCTGTCTACGGGTGAGTTGAGGTCGTTGCTCAGCTTGTGAGAGATCACCCCTCTTTGTTCTGGGCGGCCTACACTATTGGAATGGCCTCTGGGACTTTGGAGGTTTCTCCTAATCTGTAGGGTTGTGGCCAATGGAATGGGAAGAATTTCCTTGGAGAGGGCAGGCACAGTCCTGAGGTGTGGCTCCAGGGGCCTCAGCCTGGAAGGTGTGTGCGACAGGGATGTCAGGATAGAAGTCTGAAAACACAAACTCGGCTTAGGTTTGAGGACATAGGTATGGCAGGCCTGATCTACAGACTATGAGGAGAATTTTTTGGGCTATGACCTAAGGGTGAGGCTTATGTCTCTGGATTTTGTGTCAATAGTGGCCGTGGAATGTCGGGCTGGCCTCATGGGCCATGGAGGAGTCTTTCTCTCTGGGGATGGCCTGATCCCAAGTGATTGGGGTCATTCTGTGGGTGGGAGGAATCCTTTCTGTGTACTTACCTCAAATGTCCCACCAAAGAGGGATTCCAGAGCAGAGCCCTGAGTAGGGGTGACTAGATGTCTCTACCTCTGGTTAAGATTGGGTGACTTGGGGTTTGGCAGGCCCCATATGCGGGCTCATGGTCCAGCCACTGAGAGGCTTTACTTGAGGACAGGGCTCAAACTGAGGGTCCCAATGTGTGTTTGAGCCCACCGCAGCTCTTAAGCATGGGCAGGGCCTCAGGGACCCTACACTACCCTCAGGGGCCCTACTACTACTCCTGTAGGCCCTACAGCGGTCCTACACTGAACTTTGGATAAGATGCCAACCACAAGATTCTGTCGAGAGGGAAGGAGGAGTTATGATTTCTGCATCACATTCACCCATGGGAAATGAGTAGAGATAAGGTCTAGGTTTCTGTCGCCTGAAAACCAGGTTGGAAAGAGATGGCAACCTAAGGCCATGGCGGTTCAGATGTTCTCAGTGTACGGCAAGCTGTCTGGGTGTCGGTTGGGAATTCAGGCCTCAGGTTGTGTCAGACAGGGCATTAGTGCACAGGCTAGACTATATAATTGGTGTACAGTTGAGTGGCATGGAGGTTTATCCTCATTTGAGGTTTCTGGGTAGACCCATATGGCAACGTTTTTCTTCTAGAGGGCAGGCAGAGTGCAGCACTGTGTCATCAGAAATCCCAAAATGGAGGGCGTGTGGTCCAGGAGAGTGAGGAAGAAAGTCTGAGAACACTAGTATGCTTGGGTTTTGGGGTGAGGGCACAGCAGGTACACTCTGAAGAGCTTAATCAAGATTTCTTGCATCTGAAGTCAAGGCGAAGATCAGCCGTTGGCTCAGGTTGAAGTTTCTTTCCATGATCCGACTTCATGAAGATCGGGGGCATCATGTGACCTTGGAAGCTTTCCATGATATGAGTTGTGAGGTGGGCCATGAACAAGGACTCCTGTGGGACAGTCGAGACCTGTTGGATGGCTCAAGGATGTCCCATAAGGAACGACGCAAAAGCAGGGTTCTAAGGGTTCTAAGGGTTCTAAGGATCTCTAAAGAGAGATGCCTGGAAACCAAACAATAGATCCGAAAGGTGCCTATGGGCCTGTTCGTTCCTTTTTACATATGGGGACATCAGTCTACGGGTCTGAGTGCAGGTAGGTGCTCAGAAGGGCCTAGATCGCCCCTGTTTGTCCTGGGAAGCCACAAATATTGGGATGGCCTCAGGGACTTTGGAGGTTTATCCTATTAGTAGGGTTGTGGCCATTGGAATGGGCACATACAATTCCCTTGGAGAGGGCAAACACAGTCTTCAGGTTTGGCTCCAGCGGCCCTAGCCTGTAGGGTGTGTAGACCAGGGCTGTTTGGACAGTTGTCTGAAAACACAAACTCGGCTTATGTTTTGGGTCATAGGTATGGCAGGAATGATCTACAGACCATGAGGAGAACTCTTCGGGATATGAAAAAAGGGCGAGTGTGAGGATCTTGCTCAATTTTTGTCTCTGGATATCGTGTCACTCAAGGTCGTAAAATTTCCGGGTGACTTCATGGGAAATGGACGAGTCTTACTCTCTGGGGGTTTGGCCCTGTCCAAAGAGTATGGGGTCATTCTGTGGGATGGAAGAAGTCCTTGTTCTGTTGTGGTTGATTTGTTTTGTTTTGTTTTTCAACCTCAGGTGTCCCACCAAATGAGGGATTCCAGAGTAGAGCCCTGGGGAGGGGCGACTGGACAACCAGAAATCTGGTTTAAAATTGGGGCCTAGGGACATGTCAAGCTCATTATGACATCTAATGGTCCAGCCACTGAGAGGACGTACTACAGGACAGGATTCACGCTGAGGGTCACAATGCGTGTTTATGCCCTCGTTTCACTCAATAATGGGCGGAGCCTCAAGGTGAATGCTGGTTTCTCCTACACTGAACGTTGGACAACATGCCAACCACAAGGATTCTTGCCATGGGTAAGGAAGAGTTCTGATTTCTGCATCACAGTCACCCCTGGGCAGTGATTGGATTTAAGGTCTAGGTTCTGAAGCCTGAAAACTGAGGTAGGGAAGAGATGATGACCTAAGGCCATGGCGGGTCTGATGTGCTCAGTGTGCGGTCAGCTGTCTGGGTGTTGGGTCACGAGGTCCGGGCTCAGGTTGTCAGACAGTGCATTTGTGCCCAGGTTAGACTATTTATTTTCGGTGCATTCGAGTGCCGTGTTGGTTCTTATCTGAAGAACTCTTCAGGATATGAAGAATGAGCCAGTCTGAGGCGCGTGCTCAGGCTTTTGTCTCTGGAGTTTGTATCAGGGATGGCCGTGGAATGTTGGGGAGGCCTCATGGGCCATGGACGAATCTTGCTCTCTGTGGATTTGGCCCGATCCCAATTGTTTTTCGTCTATCTGTGGGAAGGGAGGACTCCTTTCAGGTTTGATACCTCAGGTGTCCCACCAAAAGAGGAATTCCAAAGCACAGCCCTGGGGAAGACTGAAGGGACAACCCGAACTATGTTTAAAAATTATGGCATAGGGGCATGGCAAGCCCAATATGCTGTCTCTCCATCCAGCCACTGAGAGGCCTTACCTGAGAACTGGGCTCAGGCTGAAGTTCACAATGTGTGTTTGTGACCAATGTGGCCCGCATCATGGGCGGGGCCTCATGGGCCACACTGGTTTCACCTACACTGAACCTTGGACAACATGCCAACCACAAGGTTTCTTGCCATGGGGAAAGAGTTCTGACTTCTGCATCATTTTCAAAACCGGGCAGTGATTGGAGATAAGGTCTAGGTTCTGAAGCCTGAAAACCTAGGTTGGAAAGAGTTGACGACCTAAGGTCATGGCGGGTCCGATGTGCTCCGTGTGCGGCCAGCTGTCTGGGTGGGGCCAGGAGGTCCAGGCTCAGGTTGTGTCAGAAAGGGCATTAGTGCCCAGGACAGCCTATATATTTGGGGTACAGCCAAATGGCGTGCAGGTTGATCCTCATTGGGATTTCTGGGTAGCCCCAGAGGGCAATGTTTTTCTTCTGGAGGGCAGGCAGAGTGCTGCATTGTAGTTCTGGATTGCCAAACTGGAGGGCTTGTGGGCCAGTAGTCTGAGGACGGAAGTCTGAGAACCCAAGCTAGGCCTCGGTTTCTGAGTGAGGGTATGGCAGGCACAATCTACACACCTGAAATGAGATCTCGTGCGTCTGAAGTCAGGGCGAGGATCAGACGATCGCTCAGGTTGGACATTCTGTCCCTGATGGCCCCTTCTTGAAGGGGTTGTGGATCACGAGGCCATGGGGGTTTTCCCACGATGGGAGTTGTGAGAACCTCCCAACTGCAAAGATTCTTCTGCACGACAATTGAGACCTGTTGATTGGCTCCAGGACAACGATTCCGAGCAGGGTTCTAAGGATGGGTGGCTGGCTAGCCCACCTCGCATTCCAATTATCTCCAAGCAACAAGACAGGTTAGATCTGCTGGATCTGGGGGAGCAACCGAGGAGCCTGAGTTGAAATGGACTCTCCCGTGGATGTGTCCTAATATGATTTTGTGTCTACGGAGACCTTGGAATGAAGCGGTGGCACTGGGGCCTGAAGGATTCTCCTAAAGAGAGGCTTTCACACAGCTCCATCGTGCAAGTTTCCCATGTGTAGATGAGATTTGTTCTGATGGGTGAGTCTAGAAACACCCATATGCTGTTATTGAAATCCAGGCCTCTGAGGAGAGATGCCTGGAAGCCAAACCAATGGATCTGATAGTTGCCTAGGGTCCTGTTCGTTCCTTTTTTACCTCTGGGGACATCTGTCTACGGGTCTGAGTGCAGGTAGGTGCTCAGATGGGCCCATATTGCCCCTGTTTGTCCTGGGAAGCAACAAATATTGGCATGGCCTCAGGGACTTTGGAGGTTTATCCTATTACTAGGGTTATGGCCTTTGGAATGGGCACATACAATTCCTTTGGAGAGGGCAAGCACAGTCGTCAGGTTTGGCCCCAGGGGCCGAGGCTGTAGGGTGTGTAGGCCAGGGCTGTTTGAACAGTTGTCTGAAAACACAAACTCGGCTTATGTTTCGGGTCATATGTATGGCAGGACTGATCTACAGACCATGAGGAGAATTCTTCGGGATATGAAAAAAAGGGCGAGTGTGAGGCTCTTGCTCAAGTTTCTGTCTCTGGATATCGTGTCACTCATGGTCGTGAAATTTCCGGGTGACTTCATGGGAAATGGACGATTCTTACTCTCTAGGGGTTTGGCCCTATCCAAAGAGTTTGGGGTCATTCTGTGGGATGGAAGAAGTCCGTTGTTCTGTTGTTGATGATTTGTTTTGTTTTTTGTTTTTCAAACTCAGGTGTCCCTCCAAATGAGGGATTCCAGAGTAGAGCCCTGGGGATGGGCGACTGGACAACCAGAAATCTGGTTAAAAATTGGGGCCTAGGCACATGTCAAGCCCATTATGACATCTAATGGTCCAGGCGCTGAGAGGACGTACTAGAGGACAGGACTCACGCTGAGGGTCACAATGCGTGTTTATACCCTCGTTTCACTCAAGAATGGGCGGAACCTCAAGGTGAATGCTGGTTTCTCCTACACTGAACGTTGGACAACATGCCAACCACAAGGTTTCTTGCCATGGGTAAGGAAGAGTTCTGATTTCTGCATCACAGTCACCCCTGGGTATTGATTAGAGATAAGGTCTAGGTTCTGAAGCCTGAAAACTGAGGTAGGGAAGAGATGATGACCTAAGGCCATGGCGTGTCTGATGTGCTCAGTGTGCGGTCAGCTGTGTCTGGGTGTTGGTCACGAGGTCTGGGCTCAGGTTGTCAGACAGTGCATTAGTGCCCAGGTTAGACTATATATTTTGGGTGCATTCGTGTGCCGTGTACGTTCTTATCTGAAGAACTCTTCAGGATATGAAGAATGAGCGAGTCAGAGGCGCATGCTCAGGCTGTTGTCTCTGGATTTTGTATCAGCGATGGCCGTGGAATGTTGGGGGGAGGCCTCATGGGCCATGGACGTATCTTGCTCTCTGTGGATTTGGCCCGATCCCAATTGTTTTTCGTCAATCTGTGGGATGGGAGGCCTCCTTTCAGGATTGATACCTCAGGTGTCCCACCAAAAGAGGAATTCCAAAGCAGAGCTCTGGGGAAGAGTGAAGGTACAATCTGAAATATGGTTAAAAATTGGGGCATAGGGGCATTGCAAGCCCAATATGCTGTCTCTCCAACCTGCCACTGAGAGGCCTTACCTGAGGACTGCTCTCAGGCTGAAGGTCACAATGTGTGTTTGTGACCAATGTGGCCCGCAAGCATGGGCGGGGCCTCATGGGCCACACTGGTTTCAACTACACAGAACCTTGGACAACATGCCAACCACAAGGTTTCTTGCCATGGGGAAAGAGTTCTGATTTCTGCATCATTTTAAAACCTGGGCAGTGATTGGAGATAAGGTCTAGATTCTGAAGCCTGAAAACCGAGGATTAGAAGAGATGACCACCTAAGGCCATGGCGGGTCCGATGTGCTCCCTGTGCGGCGGCAGCTGTCTGGGTGGGGCCAGGAGGTCCAGGCTCAGGCTGTGTCAGAAAGGGCATTAGTGCCCAGGACAGCCTATATATTTGGGGTACAGCCGAATGGCGTGCAGGTTGATCCTCATTGTGGGTTTCTGGGTAGCCCCAGAGGGCAATGTTTTTCTTCTGGAGGGCAGGCAGAGTGCTGCATTGTAGTTCTGGATTGCCAAACTGGAGGGCTTGTGGGCCAGTAGTCTGAGGACGGAATTCTGAGAACCCAAGCTAGGCCTCGGTTTCTGAATGAGGATATGGCAGGCACAATCTACACACCTGAATCGAGATCTCGTGCGTCTGAAGTCAGGGCGAGTATCAGATGATTGCTCAGGTTGGACATTCTGTAACTGATGGCCCCTTCTTGAAAGGGGGGTGGATCACGAGGCCATGGGGGTTTTCCCACGATGGGAGTTGTGAGAACCTCCCAAATGCAAAGATTCTTCTGCAGGACAATTGATACCTGTTGGTTGGCTCCAGGACAACATTTCCGATCAGGGTTCTAAGGATGAATGGCTGGCTAGCCCACCTCGCAATCCAATTGTCTCCAAGCAACAAGAAAGGTTTGATCTGCTGGATCTGGGGGAGCAACAGAGGAGGCTGAGTTGAAATGGACTCTCCCGTGGATGTGTCCTAATATGATTTTGTGTCTACGAAGACCTTTGAATGATGCGGTGGCACTGGGGCCCTGAATGATTCTCCTAAAGAGAGGCTTTCACACAGCTCCATCGTGCAAGTTTCCCATGTGTAGATGAGATTTGTTCTGATGGGTGAGTCAAGAAACAGCCATATGCTGTTATTGAAATCCAGGCCTCTGAGGAGGGATGCCTGCTGCCAAACCAATGGATACGATAGTTGCCTAGGTTCCTGTTCGTTCCTTTTTACCTCTGGGGAGATCTGTCTACGGGTCTGAGTGCAGGTAGGTGTTGAGATGGGCCCAGATTGCCACTGTTTGTCATGGGAAGCCACAAATATTGGGGTGGCCTCAGAGTCTTTGTAGGTTTATCGTATTACTAGGGTTGTGGCCATTGGAATGGGCACATACAATTCCCTTGGAGAGGGCAAGTACAGTCGTCAGGTTTGGCCCCAGTGGCCAGATCCTGTAGGGTGTGTAGGCCATGGCTGTTTGAACAGTTGTCTGAAAACACAAAATCTGCTTATGTTTTGGGTCATAGGTATGGCAGGAATGATCTACAGACCATGAGGAGAACTCTTCGGGATATGAAAAAAGGGCGAGTGTGAGGATCTTGCTCAAGTTTTTGTCTCTGGATATCGTGTCACTCAAGGTCGTGAAATTTCCGGGTGACTTCATGGGAAATGGAAGAGTCTTACTCTCTGGGGGTTTGGCCCTGTCCAAAGAGTATGGGGTCATTCTGTGGGATGGAAGAAGTCCTTGTTCTGTTGTGGTTGATTTGTTTTGTTTTGTTTTTCAAACTCAGGTGTCCCACCAAATGAGGGATTCGAAAGTAGAGCCCTGGGGAAGGGCGACTGGACAACGAGAAATCTGGTTAAAAATTGGGGCCTAGGGACATGTCAAGCCCATTATGACATCTAATGGTCCAGCCACTGAGAGGACGTACTAGAGGACAGGACTCACGCTGAGTGTCACAATGCGTGTTTATGCCCTCGTCGCACTCAAGAAATTGTGGGGCCTCAGGGTGAATGCTGGTTTCTCCTACACTGAACGTTGGACAACATGCCAACCAGAAGGTTTCTTTCCATGGGTAAGGAAGAGTTCTGATTTCTGCATCACAGTCAACCCTGGGCAGTGTTTGGAGATAAGGTCTAGGTTCTGAAGCCTGAAAACTGAGCTTGGGAATAGATGATGACCTAAGGCCATGGCGGGTCTGATATGCTCTGTGGGATGGGAGGACTCTTTCAGGTTTGTTACCTCAGGTGTCCCACCAAAAGAGGAATTCCAAAGCATAGCCCTGGGAAGAGTGAAGGGACAACCCGAACTATGTTTAAAAATTGAGGCCTAGGGGCCTGGCAAGCCCAATATGCTGTCTCTTCATCCAGCCACTGAGAGGCATTACCTGAGGACTGGGCTCAGGCTGAGGGTCACAATGTGTGTGTTTGTGACCAATGTGGTCCGCAAGCATGGGCGGGGGCCCCATGGGCCACACTGGTTTCAACTACACTGAACCTTGGACAACATACCAACCACAAGGTTTCTTACCAAGGGGAAAGAGTTCTGATGTCTGCATCATTTTCAAACCCGGGCCATGATTGGAGATAAGGTCTAGGTTCTGAAGCCTGAAAACCGAGGTTGAGAAAGATGACGACCTAAGGCGATGACGGTTCCGTTGTGCTCAGTGTGCGGCCAGCTGTTTGGGTGGGGCCAGGAGGTCCAGGCTCAGGCTGTGTCAGAAAGGACATTAGTGTTCAGGTAAGCCTTTATATTTGGGGTAGAGCCGAATGGCGTGCAGGTTGATCCTCATTTGGGGTTTCTGGGTAGCCCCAGGTGGCAATGTTTTTCTTCTGGAGGACAGGCAGAGTGCTGCATTGTAGTTCTGGATTGCCAAACTGGAGGGCTTTTGGGCCAGTAGTCTGAGGACGGAAGTCTGAGAACCCAAGCTAGTCCTAGGTTTCTGGGTGAGGATATGGCAGGCACAATCTACAGACCTGAATCGAGATCTCGTCCACTTGAAGTCAGGGCGAGAATCAGACGATCGCTCAGGTAGGACTTTCTGTCCCTGATGGCCCATTCTTGAAAGGGGGGTGGATCACGAGGCCATGGTGGTTTTCCCACGATGGGAGTTGTGAGAAGCTCCCAACTGCAAAGATTCTTCTGTAGGACATTTGAGACCTGTTGGTTGGCTCCAGGACAACGAATCCGAGCAGGGTTCTAAGGATGGATGGCTGGATAGCCCACCTCGCGTTCCAAATGTCTCCAAGCAACAAGACAGGTTAGATCTGCTGGATCTGGGGGAGCAACCGAGGAGTCTGAGTTGAATGGACTCTCCCGTGGATGTGTCATAATATGATTTGTGTCTATGGAGACTTTGGAATGAAGCAGTGGCACTGGGGCCCTGAAGGAATCTCCTAAAGAGAGGCTTTCACACAGCTCCATCGTGGAAGTTTCCCATGTTTAGATGAGATTTGTTCTGATGGGTGAGTCAAGAAACAGCCGTATGCTGTTATTGAAATCCAGGCGTCTGAGGAGAGATGCCTGGAAACCAACGCAATGGATCCGATAGGTGCCTAGGGGCCTGTTTGTTCATTTTTACCTCTGGGGACATCAGTCAACGGGTCTGAGTTCCCGTAGGTGCTCAGATGGGCCCAGATTGCCCGTGTTGTCCTGGGAACCACAAATATTGGGATAGCCTCAGAGACTTTGGAGGTTTATCCTCTTAGTAGGGTTGTGGCCATTGGAATGGGCCCATAAAATTCCCTTGGAGAGGGCAAGCACAGTCGTCAGGTTTGGCTCCAGGGGCCTGAGCCTGTACGGGGTGTAGGCCAGCGCTGTTTGGACAGTTGTCTGAAAACACAAACTCGTCTTATGTTTCGGGTCATAGGTATGGCAGGACTGATCCACAGACCATGAGGAGAACTCTTCGGGATATGAAAAAAGGGCGATTGTGAGGCTCTTACTCAAGTTTTTGTCTCTGGATATCGTGTCACTCATGGTCGTGAAACTTCCGGGTGACTTTCAGGGAAATGGACGAGTCTTACTGTCTGGGGGTTTGGCCCCGTCCAAAGAGTTTGGGGTCATTCTGTGGGATGGAAGAAGTCCGGCGTTCTGTTGTTGATTTGTTTTGTTTTGTTTTTCAACTCATGTGTCCCACAAATTGGGGGATTCCAGAGTAGAGCCTTGGGGAGGGGCGACTGGACAACGAGAAATCTGGTTAAAAATTGGGGCCTAGGGACATGTCAAGCCCATTATTACATCTAATGGTCCAGCCACTGAGAGGACGTACTAGAGGACAGGACTCACGCTGAGTGTCACAATGCGTGTTTATGCCCTTGTCGCACACAAGTAAGGGCGGGGCCTCAGGGTGAATGCTGGTTTCTCCTACACTGAACGTTGGACAACATGCCAACGACAAGGTTTCTTGCCATGGGTGAGGAAGAGTTCTGATTTCTGCATCACAGTCACTCCTGTGCAGTGATTGGAGATAAGGTCTAGGTTCTGAAGCCTGAAAACCGAGGTTGGGAAGAGATGACGAAATACAGCCATAGCGGGTCCCTTGTGTCCAGGTTGAAGCCAGCTGTCTAGGTGTCGTTTGGGATGTCTTGTCTCAGGCTGTGCCAGACAGGGCATTAGTATTCAGGGTAGGCTGTATAATTGCTTTACAGTCGAGTGGCATGCATTAGATAATCATTTGGTGTTTCTTATTAGCAGTATAGGGCAAAGTTTTTCTTCTGGAGGGCAGGCAGAGTGCTGCATTGTGGCTTCGGAATTCCCAAACTGGAGGGCTTGTGGGCCAGGAGAGTGAGGACGGAAGTCTGAGAACACAAGCTAGGCTTAGGTTTCGGGGAATGGACATGGCAGGCACACTCTGCAGAGATGAATTGCAATCTCATGAGTCTGAAGTCAGGTCGAGGATCAGACTTTGGCTCAGGTTGGAGTTTCTGTCCATGTTGGCCCCTTCATGAAGGGGCGGTCATTATGAGGCCATGGGGGTTTTCCACTATTAGAGTTGTGAGATGCTCCAAACTGCAAGGATTCCTTCTGTGGGACAATTAAGATTTGTTGGATGGCTCCAGGACGTCTCATAAGGTATTTTTTTCCAGAACAGGGTTCTAAGTATGGATGCCTGGGCAGACAGCCTCAATTCCAATTGTCTCCTAGCAACAAGAAACGTTTGATCTGCTGGCTGGGGGTAGCATCAGAGGGGGCTGAGTTGGAATGGACTTTCCTGAGGATGGTCTTAATGTTTGTTTGAGTCCATTGAGACCTTGGTATGGGGCAGTGGCACCAGGGCCCTGAAGGATTCTCCTAACCAGAGGTGATAACAAAGCTCTAATGAGCAAGTTTTCCATGGGGAGACGAGATTTGTTCTTATTGGTGCCTCAGGAAACCACCATTTGCTGGTATTGGAAATGAGGCCTCTGAGGAGAGATGCCTGGAAAACCAAAGCAATGGATCTGATTAGGGCCTAGGGGCCTGTCCGGTTCAATATTCTTCTCTCGGGGGACATCTTTTGTCTGAGTGGAGGTAGTTGCTCAGCTGGTTTGAGATCACACCTGTTTGTCCTGGGCGGCCTACACTATTGGGATGGCCTCGGTAACTTTGGAGGTTTTTCCTAATTTGCAAGGTTGTGGCAAATGGAATGGGAAGAATTCTCTTGAAAGGGAAGCACAGTCCTGAGGTGTGTCTCCAGGGACCCAAGTGTGGAGCGTGTGTGGTCCAGGGCTATTTGGACAAAAGTCTGAAAACACAAACTCCACGTAGGTTTGGGTCTGTAGGTATGGCCGGCCCGATATATAGACCGTGAGGAGAACTCTTCTGGATATGAACAAAGGGCGAAAGTGAGGTGCTTGCTCATGCTTATTTTTTTCTGAATATGTGTCACCGATTGCCATGGAATGTCCGGGTGTCCTCATGGGCCATCGATGAGGCTCCCTTTCTGGGGATTTGACCCAATCCCAAGAGTTTGGGGTTATTCTGTGGGAAGGGAGGAGGCCTTTCTGTTTTTTTTTTTTTTTTTTTTTTTACCTCAGGTAGACCACCAAAAGAGGGATTCCACATCAGAGTTCTGGGGAGGGGCGACTGGACAACCAGACCTCTGGTTAACATTGGGACCTAAGAACATGGCAAGCCCCATATGTGGGCTCTTCGTCCAGACACTGAGAGGCCTTCCTTGAGCATAGGGCTCACATTGAGTTTCACAATGTGTTTTTGTGCCCAAGGAGCCCCTCAAGTCAGGGCGTGGCCTAATGTACCATGCTGGTTTCTCCTACACTGAACGTTGCACAATATGGCAACCACAAGTTTTTTCTGGCCATGGGGAAGAAGGAGTTCTAATTTCTGCAACACTTTCACTCCTGGACTGTGATTGGATTTAAGGTCTAGGTTCTGAAGCCTGAAAACTGAGGTTGGGAAGAGATGAAGACCTAAGGCCATGGTGTGACTGATGTGCTCAATGTTCGGCCAGCTGTTGAGTGTGGGTTGGGAGGTGCAGGCTCAGGCTGTGGCAGACAGGGAATTAGTGCCCAGGCTAGACTGTATCATTGGGGTGCAGTCGAGTTTCGTGCAGGTTGGTACTCATTTGTGGATACTGGGTAGCCCCAGAGGGCAACGTTTTTCTTCTGGAAGGAAGACACAGTGCCACATAGTGGCTCCAGAATTCCCATGGCCTCCTGTTCCACCCCCCCCTTCAAGAAGGGGCCATCAGGGACAGAATGTCTAACCTGAGCGATCATCTGCTACTCACCCTGACTTCAGATGCACGAGATCTCGATTCAGGTCTGGAAATTGTGCCTGCCATATCCTCACCCAGAATCCAAGGCCTAGCTTGGGTTCTCAGACTTCCGTCCTCAGACTACTGACGCACAATCCCCCCAGTTTGGCAATCCAGACTACAATGCAGCACTCTGCCTGCCCTCCAGAAGAAAAACATTGCCCTCTGGGGCTACCCAGAAACCCCAAATGAGGATCAACCTGCACGCCATTCAGCTGTACACCAAATATATAGGCTGACCTGGGCACTAATACCATTTCTGATACAGCCTGATCCTGGACCTCCTGGCCCCACCCAGACAGCTGGCCGCACACTGAGCACAACGGACCCGCCATGGCCTTAGGTCGTCATCTCTTCTCAACCTCGGTTTTCAGGCTTCAGAACCTAGACCTTATCTCCAATCACGGCCCGGGTTTGAAAATGATGCAGAAATCAGAACTCTTTCCCCATGGCAAGAAACCTTTTGGTTGGCATGTTGTCCAAGGTTCAGTGTAGTTGAAACCAGTGTGGCCCATGAGGCCCCGCCCATGCTTGCTGGCCACATTGGTCACAAACACACATTTTGACCCTCAGCCTGAGCCCAATCCTCAGGTAAGGACTCTCAGTGGCTGGATGGAGAGACAGCATATTGGGCTTGCCATGCCCCTAGGCCCCAATTTTTAATCATAGTTCGCGTTTTCCCTTCACTCTTCCCCAGGGCTCTGCTTTGGAATTCCTCTTTTGTTGGGACACATGACGTAACAAACCTGAAAGGAGTCCTCCCATCCCACAGATTGATGAAAAACAATTGGGATCGGGCCAAGTCCACAGAGAGCAAGATTCGTCCATGGCCCATGAGGCCTCCCCAACATTCCATGGCCATCGCTGATAAAAAATCCAGATACAAAAGCCTGAGCATGCGCCTCAGACTCGCTCATTCTTCATATCCTGAAGAGTTCTTCAGATAAGAACCTACACGGCAGTCGAATGCATCCAAAATATATAGTCGAACCTGGGCACTAATGCACTGCCTGACAACCGGAGCCCAAACCTCGTGACCAACACCCAGACAGCTGACCGCACACTGAGCACCTCAGACCCGCCATGGCCTTAGGTCATCTCTCTTCCCTACCTCAGTTTTCAGGCTTCAGCACCTAGACCTTATCTCCAATCACTGCCCAGGGGTGACTGTGATGCAGAAATCAGAACTCTTCCTTACCCATGGCAAGGAACCTTGTGGTTGGCATGTTGTCCAACGTTCAGTGTAGGAGAAACCAGCATTCACCCTGAGGCCCCGCCCTTTCTCGAGTGCGAAGAGGGCATAAACACGCATTGTGACCCTCAGCGTGAGTCCTGTCGTCTAGTACGTCCTCTCAGTGGCTGGACCATTAGAGGTCATAATGGGCTTGACATGTCCCTAGGCCCCAATTTTTAACCAGATTTCTGGTTGTCCAATCGCCCCTTCCCAGGGCTCTACTCTGGAATCCCTCATTTGCTGGGACACCTGAGGTTGAAAAACAAAACAAAACAAATCAACAACAACAGAACAACGGACTTCTTCCATCCCACAGAATGACCCCAAACTCTTTGGACGGGCCAAACCCCAGAGAGTAAGACGCCTCCATTTCCCATGAAGTCACCCGGAAATTTCACGACCATGAGTGACACGATATCCAGAGACAAGAACTTGAGCAAGAGCCTCACACTCGCCCTTTTTCATATCCCGAAGAGTTCTACTCATGGTCTGTAGATCAGTCGTGCCATACCTATGAACCGAAACATAAGCCGAGTTTGTATTTTCAGACAACTGTCCAAACAGCCCTGGCCTACACACCTTGGCCTACACACCCTACAGGCTCAGGCCCCTGGAGCGAAACCTGACGACTGTGCTTGCCCTTTCCAAGGGAATTCTGTGTGCCCATTCCAATGGCCACACCCTATTAATAGGATAAACCTCCAAAGTCCCTGAGGCCATCCCAATATTTGTGGCTTCCCAGGACAAACAAGGGCAATCTGGGCCTATCTGAGCACCTACTGGCACTCAGACCCGTAGACTGATGTCCCCAGAGGTAAAAAGGAACGAACAGTCCCCAAGGCACCTATCGGATCCATTGCTTTGGTTTCCATGCATCTCTCCTCAGAGGCCTGGATTTCAATAGCAGCATATGGCTTTTTCTTGACTCACCCATCTGAAGAAATCTCATCTACACATGGGAAACTTGCACGATGAGCTGTGTGAAAGCCTCTCTTTAGGAGAACCCTTCAGGGCCCCAGTGCCACCGCGTCATTCCAAAGTCTCCATAGACACAAAATCATATTAGGACATATCCACGGGAGAGTCCATTTCAACTCAGCCTCCTCGGTTGCTCCCCCATATCCGTCAGATCTAACCTGTCTTGTTGCTTGGAGACAATTGGAATGCGAGGTGGGCTACCCAGCCATCCATCCTTAGAACCCTGCTCGGAATCTTTGTCTTGGAGCCAACAAACAGGTCTCAGTTGTCCTGCAGAAGAATCTTTGCAGTTGGGAGTTTCTCAGAACTCCTATCTTGGGAAAACGCCTATGATCTCATGAACCACTCCCCCTTCAAGAAGGGGCCATCAGGGACAGAATCCAACCTGAGTGATCGTCTGATCCTCGCCCTGACTTCAGATGCACGAGATCTCGATTCAGGTCTGTAGATTGTGCCTGCCATATCCTCACCCAGAAAACTAGGCCTAGCTTGGGTTCTCAGAATTCCGCCCTCAGACAACTGGCCCACAAGCCCTCCAGTTTGGCAATCCTGAACTACAATGCAGCACACTGCCTGCCCAACAGAAGAAAAACATAGCCCTTGGGGATACCCAGAAACCCTAAATGAGAAAAAACGCGGCACTCCATTCAGCTGCACCCCAAATATATAGGTTGACCTGGACACTAATTCCCTTTCTGACACAGTCTGAGCCTGGACATCCTGGCCCCACCCAGGCATCTGGCCGCACACTGAGCACATCGGACCCGCCATGGCCTTAGGTCGTCATCTCTTATCAAACCCGGTTTTCAGGGTTCAGAACCTAGACCTTATCTCCAATCATGGCCCGGGTTTGAAAATGATGCAGAAATCAGAACACTTTCCCCATGGCAAGAAGCCTTGTGCTTGGCATGTTGACCAAGGTCCTGTGTCGTTGAAACCAGTGTGGCCCATGAGGCCCCGCCCATGCTTGCGGGCCACATTGGTCACAAACACACATTGTGACCCTCAGCCTGAGTCCAGTCCTCAGGTAAGGCCTCTCTGTTGCTGGATGGAGAGACAACATATTGGGCTTGTCATGCCCCTAGGCCCCAATTTTTAACCATAGTTCGGGGTGTCCTTTCACTCTTCCCCAGGGCTCTGCTTTGGAATTCCAATTTTGGTGGGACACCTGAGGTAACAAACCTGAAAGGAGTCCTCCCATCCAAAGATTGACGGGAAACAATTGGGATCGGGCCAAATCCACAGAGAGGAAGATTCGTCCATGGCCCATGAGGCCTCTCCAACATTCCACGGCCATCCATGATACACAATCCAGAGACAAAAGCCTGAGCACGCACCTCAGACTCGCTCATTCTTCATATCCTTAAGAGTTCTTCAGATAAGAACCTACACGGCATTCGAATGCACCCAAAATATATAGTCTAACCTGGGCACTAATGCACTGTCTGACAACCTGAGCCCGGACCTCGTGACAAACACCCAGACAGCTGACCGCACACTGAGCTCATCAGTCCCGCCATGGCCTATGGTCATCAACTCTTCCCTACCTCAGTTTTCAGGCTTCAGAACCTAGAACTTACCTCTAATCACTGCCCAGGGGTGACTGTGATGCAAAAATCAGAACTCTTCCTAACCCATGCAAGAAACCTTGTGGTTGGCCTGTAGTCCAACGTTCACTGTAGGGGAAACCAACATTCACCCTAAGGCCCCGCCCATTCTTGTGTGTGACGAGGGCATAAACACGCATTGTGACCCTCAGTGTGAGTCCTGTCCTCTAGTATGTCCTCTCATTGGCTGGACCATTAGATGTCCTAATGGGCTTATCATGTCCCTAGGCCCCAATTTTTAACGAGATTTCTGGTTGTCCAGTCGCCCCTCCCCAGGGCTCTACTCTGGAATCCCTCATTTTGTGGGACACCTGAGGTTGTAAAACAAAACAAAACAAATCAACAACAACAGAACAACGGACTTCTTCCATCCCACAGAATGACCCCAAACTCTTTGGATGGGGCCAAACCCCCAGAGAGTAAGACTCGTCCATTTCCCATGATGTCACCCGGAAATATCACGACCATGAATGACACGATATCCAGAGACAAAAGCTTGAGCAAGAGCCTCACATTCGCCCTTTTTTCATAACCCGAAGTGTTCTCCTCATGGTCTGTAGATCAGTCCTGCCATACCTATGACCTGAAACATAAGCCGAGTTTGTGTTTTCAGACAACGTTACAAACAGCCCTGGCCTACACACACTAAAGTCTCAGGCCCCTGGAGCCAAACCTGAGGACTGTGCTTGCCCTCACGAAGGGAATTGTATGTGCCCATTCCAATGGCACCATCCCTGCTAAGAGGATAAACCTCCAAAGTCCCTGAGGCCATCCAAATATTTGTGGAATCCCATGACAAACAGGGGAAATCTGGGCCCATCTGAGCACCTACTGGCACTCAGACCCGGACTGATGTCCCCAGAGGTAAAAAGGAATGAACAGGCTCCTAGGCACCTATCGGATCCATTGCTTTGGTTTCCAGGCATCTCTCCTCAGAGGCCTGGATTTCAATAACAGCATATGGCTGTTTCTTGACTCACCCATCAGAACAAATCTCATCTACACATGGGAAACTTGCACGATGGAGCTGTGTGAAAGCCTCTCTTTAGGAGAACCCTTCAGGGCCCCCGTGACACAGCTTCATTCCAAGGTCTCCATAGACACAATATCATATTAGGACACATCCACGGGAGAGTCCATTTCAACTCAGCCTCCTCAGTTGCTCCCCCAGATCCAGCAGATATAACCTGTCTTGTTGCGTGGAGACAATTGGAATGCGAGGTGGGCTACCCAGCCATCCATCCTTAGAACCCTGCTCGGATTCGTTGTCCAGGATCCAACCAAAAGGTCTCAATTGTCCTGCAGAAGAATCTTTGCAGTTGGGAGCTTCTCAGAACTTCCATCGTGGGAAAACCCCCATGGCCCCGTGATCCATCCCCCTTCAAGAAGGGGCCATCAGGGACAGAATGTCCAACCTGAGGGATCGTCTGATCCTCGCCCTAACTTCAGATGCACGAGATCTCGATTCAGGTCTGTAGATTGTGCCTGCCATATCCTCACCCAGAAACCTAGGCTTAGCTTGGGTCCTCAGAAATCAGTCCTCCAACTACTGGCCCACAAGCCTTCCAGTTTGGCAATCCAAACTACAATGCAGCACTCTGCCTGCCATCCACAAGGAAATTGTTGCCCTCTGGGTCTACCCAGAAACCCTAAATGAGGAAAAACGCGGCACGCCATTCAGCTACACCCCAAATATATAGGCTGATCTGGGCACTAATGCCCTTTCTGACACTGCCTGAGACTGGACTCCTGGTCCCACACAAACAGCTGGCCGCACAGTGAGCACATCGGACCCGCCATGGCCTAGGTCGTCATCTCTTCTCAAACCCGGTTTTCAGGGTTCAGAACCTAGACCTTATCTCCAATCACGGCCCGGGTTTGAAAATGATGCAGAAATCAGAACTCTTTCCCCATGGCAAGAAACCTTGTGCTTGGCATTTTGTCCAAGGTTCAGTGTAGTTGAAATCAGTGTGGCCCATGAGGCCCCGCCCATGCTTGCGGGCCACATTGGACACAAACACGCATTGTGACCCTCAGCTTGAGTCCAATCCTCAGGTAAGGCGTCTCTGTTGCTGGATGGAGAGACAGCATATTGGGCTTGTCATTCCCCTAGGCCCCAATTTTTAACCATATTTCGGGTTGTCCCTTCACTCTTTCCCAGGGCTCTGCTTTGGAATTCCTCTTTTGGTGGGAAACCTGAGGTAACAAACCTGAAAGGAGTCCTCCCATCCCACAGATTGACGGAAAACAATTGGAATCGGGCCAAATCCACAGAGAGCAAGATTCGTCCATGGCCTCCCCAACATTCCACGGCCATCGCTGATACAAAATCTAGAGACAAAAGCCTGAGCACGCGCCTCACACTCGCTCATTCTTCATATCCTTAAGAGTTCTTCAGATAAGAACCTACACGGCACTCGAATGCACCCATAATATATAGTCTAACCTGGGCACTAATGCACTGTCTGACAACCTGAGCCCGGACCTCGTGACCAACACCCAGACTGCTCACCGCACACTGAGCACGTCAGACCCGCCATGGCCTTAGGTCATCATCTCTTCCCTACCTCAGTTTTCAGGCTTCAGAACCTAGACCTTACCTCTAATCACTGCCCAGGGGTGACTGTGATGCAGAAATCAGAACTCTTCCTTACCCATGGGAAGAAACCTTGTGGTTATCATGTTATCCAATGTTCATTGTAGGAGAAACCAGCACTCACCGTGAGGCCCCGCCCCATTCTTCAGTGCGTCGAGGGCATAAACAAACACACATTGTGACCCTCAGCGTGAGTCCTGTCCTCTAATACGTCCTCTCAGTGGCTGGACCATTAGATGTCCTAATGGGCTTGACATGTCCCTAGGCCCCAATTTTTAACCATATTTCGGGTTGACGCTTCACTCTTCCCCAGGGCTCTGCTTTGGAATTCCTCTTTTGGTTGGACACCTGAGGTAACAAACTTGAAAGGACCCTCCCATCCCACAGATTGACGAAAAACAATTGGGATAGTGCCAAATCCACAGAGAGAAAGATTCGTCCAAGGCCCATCAGGCCTCCCAAACATTCCACGGCCATCGCTGATACAAAATCTAGAGACAAAAGCCTGAGCACGCGCCTCAGACTCGCTCATTCTTCATATCCTTAAGAGTTCTGCAGATAAGAACCTACACGGCACTCGAATGCACCCAAAATAAATAGTCTAACCTGGGCACTAATGCACTGTCTGACAACCTGAGCCCGGACCTCGTGACCAACACCCAGACAGCTGACCGCACATTAGGCACATCAGACCCGCAATGGCCTTAGGTCATCATCTATTCCCTACCTAAGTTTTCAGGCTAGAGAACCTAGACCTTATCTCCAATCACTGCCCAGGGGTGACTGTGATGCAGAAATCAGAACTCTTCCTTACCCATGGCAAGAAACCTTGTGGTTGGCTTGTTCTCCAACGTTCAGTGAGCGAGAAACCAGCATTCACCCTGAGGCCCCGCCCATTCTTGAGTGCGACGAGGGCATAAACACGCATTGTGACCCTCAGCGTGAGTCCTGTCCTCTAGTACGTCCTCTCAGTGGCTGGACCATTAGATGTCATAATGGGCTTGACATGTCCCTAGGCCCCAATTTATAACCAGATTTCTGGTTGTCCAATCGCCCCACCCCCGGGCTCTACTATGGAATCCCTCATTTGGTGGGACACCTGAGGTTGAAAAATAAAAGAAAACAAATCAACAACATCAGAGAAAACGGACTTCTTCCATCCCACAGAATGACCCCAAACTATTTGGACGTGGCCAAACCCCCAGAGAGTAAGACTCGTCCATTTCACATGAAGTCACCCGGAAATATCACGACCATGTGTGACACGATATCCAGAGACAAAAACTTGAGCAAGAGCCTCACACTCGCCCTTTTGTCATATCCCGAAGAGTTCTCCTCATGGTCTGTAGATCAGTACTGCCATACCTATGACCCGAAACATAAGCCGAGTTTGTGTTCTCAGACAACTATCCAAACAGCCCTCGCCTACACACCCTACAGGCTCAGGCCCCTCAGCCAAACATGACGACTGTGCTTGCCCTCTCCAAGGGAATTGAATGTGCCCATTCCAATGGCCACAACCCTACTACTAGGATAAACCTCCAAAGTCCCTGAGGCCATCTCAATATTTGTGGCTTCCCAGGACAAACAGGGGCAATCTGGGCCCATCTGAGCACCTACCGGAACTCAGACCCGTAGACTGATGTCCCCAGAGGTAAAAAGTAACGAACAGCTCCTAGGCACCTATCGGATCGATTGCTATGGTTTCCAGGCATCTCTCCTCAGAGGCCTGGTTTTCAATAACAGCATATGGCTGTTTCTTGACTCACCCATCAGAACAAATCTCATCTACAAATGGGAAACTTGCATGATGGAGCTGTGTGAAAGCCTCTCTTTAGGAGAACTCTTCAGGGCCCCAGTGACACCGCTTCTTTCCTAGGTCTCCATAGACACAAAATCATATTAGGACACATCCACGGGAGAGTCCATTTCAACTCAGCCTCCTCGGTTGCTCCCCCAGATCCAGCAGATCTAAACTGTCTTTTTGCTTGGAGACAATTGGAATGCGAGGTGGGCTACCCAGCCATCCATCCTTAGAATCCTGCTCGGAATCGTTGTCCTGGAGCCAACCAACAGGTCTCAATTGTCCTACAGAAGAATCTTTGCAGTTGTGTGCTTCTCAGAACGCCCATCGTGGGAAAACACCCATGGCTTCGTGATCCACCCCCCCTTCTAGAAGGGGCCATCAGGGACAGAATGTCCAAACTGAGGGATCGTCTGATCCTCGCCCTGACTTCAGATGCATGAGATCTCGATTCAGGTCTGTAGATTGTGCCTGCCATATCCTCACCCAGAAACCTAGGCCTAGCTTGGTTTCTCAGAATTCCGTCCTCAGACTACTGGCCCACAAGCCCTCCAGTTTGGCAGTCCAGAACTACAATGCAGCACTCTCCCTGCCCTCCAGAAGAAAAACATTGCCCTCTGGGGCTACCCAGAAACCCCAAATGAGGATCAACCTGCACGTCATTCGGCTGTACCCCAAATATATAAGCTGACCTGGGCACTAATGCCCTTTCTGACACAGCCTGAGTCTGGAACTCCTGGCCCCACCCAGACAGCTGGACGCACACTGAGCACTTCTGACCCGTCATGACCTTAGGTCGTCATCTCTTCTCAACCTCGGTTTTCAGGCTTCAGAACCTAGACCTTATCTCCAATCACGGCCCGGGTTTGAAAATGATGCAGAAATCAGAACTCTTTCCCCATGGCAAGAAACCTTGTGGTTGGCATGTTGTCCAAGGTTTAGTGTACTTGAAACCATGCTTGCGGGCCACATTGGTCACAAACACACATTGTGACCCTCAGCCTGAGCCCAGTCCTCAGGTAAGGCCTCTCAGTGGCTGGATGGAGAGACAGCATATTGGGCTTGCCATGCCCCTAGGCCCCAATTTTTAACCATAGTTCGGGTTGTCCCTTCACTCTTCCCCAGGGCTCTGCTTTGGAATTCCTCTTTTGAGGGACACCTGAGGTAACAAACCTGAAAGGAGATCTCCCATCCCACAGATGACGAAAAACAATAGGGATCGGGCCAAATCCACAGAGAGCAAGATTCGTCCATGGCCCATGAGCCCACCACAACATTCCACGGCCATCGCTGATACAAAATCCAGAGACAAAACCTGAGCATGCACCTCACACTCGCTCATTCTTCATATCCTGAAGAGTTCTTCAATAGGAACTTACACAGCACTCGAATGCACCCAAAATATATAGTCTAACCTGGGCAGTAATGCAGTGTCTGACAACCTGAGCCCGGACCTCGTGACAACACCCAGACAGCTGACCGCACACTGAGCACATCAGACCCGCCATGGCCTTACGTTATCATCTCTTCCCTACCTCAGTTTTCAGGCTTCAGAACCTAGACCTTATCTCCAATCACTGCCCAGGGTTGACTGTGATGCAGAAATCAGAACTCTTCCTTAGCAATGGCAAGGAACCTTGTGGTTGGCATGTTGTCCTACGTTCAGTGTAGGAGAAGCCAGCATTCACCCTGAGACCCCGCCCATTCTTGAGTGCGACGTGGGCATAAACACGCATTGTGACCCTCAGCGTGAGTCCTGTCCTCTAGTACGTCCTCTCAGTGGCTGGACCATTAGATGTCCTAATGGGCTTGACAAGTCCCTAGGCCCCAATTTTTACCAGATTACTGGTTGTCCAGTCGCCCCCTCCCCAGGGCTCTACTCTGGAATCCCTCATTTGGTGGGACACCTGAGGTTGAAAAACAAAACAAAAAAAATCAAATCAACAACAACAGAACAACGGTCTTCTTCCATCCCACAGAATGACCCCAAACTCTTTGGATGGGGCCAAAACCCCAGAGAGTAAGACTCGTCCATTTCCCATGAAGTCACCCGGAAATTTCACGACCATGAGTGACACGATATCTAGAGACAAAAACTTGAGCTAGAGCCTCACACTCGCCCTTTTTTCATATCCTGAAGAGTTCTCCTCATGGTCTGTAGATCAGTCCTGCCATACCTATGACCCGAAACATAAGCCGAGTTTGTGTTTTCAGACAACTGTCCAAACAGCCCTGGCCTACACACCCTACAGGATCAGGCCCCTGGAGCCAAACATGACGACTGTGCTTGCCCTCTCCAAGGGAATTGAATGTGCCCATTCAAATGGCCACAACCCTACTAAGAGGATAAACCTCCAAAGTCCCTGAGGCCATCCCAATATATGTGGCTTTCCAGGACAAACAGGGGCAATCTGGGCCCATCTGAGCACCTACCGGCTCTCAGACCCGTAGACTGATGTCCCCAGAGGTAGAAAGGATCGAACAGGCCCCCTAGGCACCTATCGCATCCATTGCTTTGGTTTCCAGGCATCTCTCCTCAGAGGCCTGAATTTCAATAACAGCATATGGCTGTTTCTTGACTCACCCATCAGAACAAATCTCATCTACACATGGGAAACTTGCACGATGGTGCTGTGTGAAACTCTCTCTTTAGGAGAACCCTTCAGGGCCCCGGGATTCATTCCAAGGTCTCCATAGACACAAAATCATATTAGGACACATCCAAGGGAGTGTCCATTTCAACTCAGCCTCCTCGGTTGCTCCCCAAGATCCAGCAGTTCTAACCTGTCTTGTTGCTTGGAGCCAATTGGAATGCGAGGTGGGTTACCCAGCCATCCATCCTTAGAACCCAGCTCGGAATCGTTGTCCTGGAGCCAACAACAGGTCTCAATTGTCCTGCAGAAGAATCTTTGCAGTTGGGAGGTTTTCACAACTCCCATCATGGGAAAACCACCAAGGCCTCGTGATCCAACCCCCCTTCAAGATGGGGCCATCAGGGACAGAATGTCCAACCTGAGCGATCGTGTGATCCTCACCCTGACTTCAGATGCACGAGATCTCGATTCAGGTCTGTAGATTGTGCCTGCCATATCCTCACCCAGAAACCTAGGCCTAGCTTGGTTTCTCAGACTTCTGTCTCAGACTACTGGCCCACAAGCCTTCCAGTTTGTCAAACCAGAACTACAATGCAGCATTCCGCCTGCCCTCCAGAAGAAAAACATTGCCCTCTGGGGCTACCCAGAAACCCCAAATGAGGATCAACCTGCATGCCATTAGGCTGTAGCCCAAATATATAGGCTGACCTGGGCACTAATGCCCTTTCTGACAAAGCCTGAGCCTGGACCTCCAGGCCCCACCCAGACAGCTGGCCGCACATTGAGAACATCGGACCCGCCATGGCCTTAGGTCGTCATCTCTTCTCAACCGGTTTTCAGGCTTCAGAACCTAGACCTTATCTCCAATCACGGCCCGGGTTTCAAAATGATGCAGGAATCAGAACTCTTTCCCCATGACAAGAAATATTATGGTTCGCATGTTGTCCAAGGTTCAGTGTAGTTGAAACCAGTTGGCCCATGAGGATCCTCCCATGCTTGTGGGCCACATTGGTCCCAAACACACATTGTGACCCTCAGCCTGAGCCCAGTCCTCAGGTAAGGCCTCTCAGTGGCTGGATGGAGAGACAGCATATTGGGCTTGCCATGCCCCTAGGCCTCAATTTTTAACCATAGATCGGGTTTTCCCTTCACTCTTCCCCAAGGCTCTGCTTTGGAATTCCTCTATTGGTGGGAAACCTGAGGTAACAAATCTGAAAGGAGTCCTCTCATCCCAAAGATTGACGAAAAACAATTGGGATCGGGCCAAATCCACAGAGAGCAAGATTCGTCCATGGCCCCTGAGTCCTCCCCAACATTCCATGGCCATCCTTGGTACCCAATCCAGGGACAAAAGCCTGAGCAGGCGCCTCAGACTCGCTCATTCTTCATATCCTGAAGATTTCTTCAGATAAGAACCTGCACGACACTCGAAGGCACCCAAAATATATAGTCTAACCTGGGCACTAATGCACTGTCTGACAACCTGAGCCAAGACCTCGTGACCAACACCCAGACAGCTGACCGCACACTGAGCACATCAGACCCGCCATGGCCTTAGGTCATCATCTCTTCCGTACCTCAGTTTTCAGGCTTCAGAACCTAGACCCTAAATCCAATCACAGTCCAGGAGTGAAAGTGTTGCAGAAATTAGAACTCCTTCTTCCCCATGGCCAGAAAACTTGTGGTTGCCATATTGTGCAACGTTCAGTGTAGGAGAAACCAGCATGGTACATTAGGCCACGCCCTGACTTGAGGGGCTCCTTGGGCACAAAAACACATTGTGAAACTCAATGTGAGCCCTATGCTCAAGGAAGGCCTCTCAGTGTCTGGAAGAAGAGCCCACATATGGGGCTTGCCATGTTCTTAGGTCCCAATGTTGACCAGAGGTCTGGTTGTCCAGTCGCCCCTCCCCAGGACTCTGCTGTGGAATCCCTCTTTTGGTGGTCCACCTGAGGTAAAAAGAAAAACAAAATCAGAAAGGCCTCCTCCCTTCCCACAGAATGACCCCAAACTCTTGGGATTGGGTCAAATCCCCAGAAAGGGAGCCTCATCGATGGCCCATGAGGACACCCGGACATTCCATGGCAATCGGTGACACATATCCAGAAAAAAATAATCATGAGCAAGCACCTCACTTTCGCCCTTTGTTCATATCCCAAAGAGTTCTCCTCACGGTCTATATATCGGGCCGGCCATACCTACAGACCCAAACCTAAGTGGAGTTTGTGTTTTCAGACTTTTGTCCAAATAGCCCTGGATCACACACGCTCCACACTTGGGTCCCTGGAGACACACCTCAGGACTGTGCTTCCCTTTCAAGAGAATTCTTCCCATTCCATTGGCCACAACCTTGCAAATTAGGAAAAACCTCCAAAGGTACCGAGGCCATCCCAATAGTGTAGGCCGCCCAGGACAAACAGGTGTGACCTCAAACCAGCTGAGCAACTACCTCCACTCAGACAAAAGATGTCCCCAGAGAAGAATCTTGAACCGGACAGGCCCCTAGGCCCTAATCAAATCCATTGCTTTGGTTTCCAGGCATCTCTCCTCAGAGGACTCATTTCCAATACCAGCAACTGGTGGATTCCTGAGGCATCAATAAGAACAAATCTCGTCTCCCCATGGAAAACTTGCTCATTGGAGCTTTGTTATAACCTCTGGTTAGGAGAATCCTTCAGGGCCCAGGTGCCACTGCCACATACCAAGGTCTCAATGGACTCAAACCAACATTAAGACCATCCTCAGGAAAGTCCATTTCAAACTCATTTAAGACCATCCTCAGGAAAGTCCATTTCAACTCAGCCCCCTCTAATGCTACCCCAAGCCAGCAGATCAAACGTTTCTTGTTGCTAGGAGACAATTGGAATTGAGGCTGTCTGCCCAGGCATCCATACTTAGAACCCTGTTCTGGAAAAATACCTTATGAGACGTCCTGGAGCCATCCAACAAATCTTAATTGTCCCACAGAAGGAATCCTTGCGGTTTGGAGCATCTCACAACTCTAATAGTGGGAAAACCCCCATGGCCTCATAATGCCCCCCCCTTCATGAAGGGGCCAACATGGACAGAAACTCCAACCTGAGCCAAAGTCTGATCCAAGACCTGACTTCAGACTCATGAGATCTCAATTCAGCTCTGCAGAGTGTGCCTGCCATGTCCATTCCCCGAAACCTAAGCCTAGCTTGTGTTCTCAGACTTCTGTCCTCACTCTCCTGGCCTGCAAGTCCTCCAGTTTGGGAATTCCGAAGCCACAATGCAGCACTCTGCCTGCCCTCCAGAAGAAAAACTTTGCCCTATGCAGCTAATAAGAAACCCCAAATGATTATCTAATGCATGCCACTCGACTGTAAAGCAATTATACAGCCTACCCTGAATACTAATGCCCTGTCTGGCACAGCCTGAGACAAGACATCCCAAACGACACCTAGACAGCTGGCTCCAACCTGGACACAAGGGACCCGCTATGGCTGTAGTTCGTCATCTCTTCCCAACCTCGGTTTTCAGGCTTCAGAACCTAGACCTTATCTCCAATCACTGCCCAGGGGTGAACGTGATGCAGAAATTAGAATTCCTCCTTCCCCATGGCCAGAAACCTTGTGGTTGGCATGTTGTCCAACGTTCAATGTGGGAAAACCTGCATTGTCGGAAAGGCCACGCCAGTGCTTGAGGGCCGCCTAGGGCACAAACATGCATTGTGACCTGTAGCGTGAGTCCCGTATTAAAGTAATGCCTCTCAGTGGCTGGACCAAGATCCTGCCTATGGGGCTTGTCATATCCATAGGCTCCCAGGCTTAATCAGAGTGCGAGTATTCCAGTTGTCAGTACCCACTGCTATGCTCCAGAATCCCTCTACTGGGGGGACACATGAAGCAGAAAACAGGACTCTTCCCTTCCCACAGAATGACCCCAAACTCTTGGGGGCTGGACAAACTACCAGAGAGGGAGACTTCTACGACCCATGAGGCAACTCCTACATTAAACGGCCATTGTGGACAAAATATCCAGAGACAAAAGATTGAGCAACTGCCTCCCTCCCACCCTTCTTTCATATCTAGAGGAGCTCCCCTCACGGACTGTAGATCAGGCCTGCCATAACCTCAGCCCCAAACCTGAGCTGAGTTTGGATTTTTGGATGTCTGTCTGCACAGCCGTGGCCCACACCGCCTCCAGGCTGGGGTCTCTGGAGCCACACCACAGAACTGTGCCTGCTCTCTCCTAAGAAACTGCCCGTTCCATTGGCCACAACTCTACAAAATAGTAGAAACCTCAAGTTCCCCAAGGACATCCCACTACCGCAAGCCGCACTGGACAAACAGGGGCATTATGACACCAGCTGAGCAACTACTACCTCCATGCAGACACACAGACTGATATCCGCAGAGACAGAAGATTGAACCAGGCAGGCCCCTAGGCCCTATTATGAACTCTTGCTTTGGTGTCCAGGTATCACTCCTCTGAGGCCTGGGTTCAAACACCAGCATATGGGGCTATCCTGAGGCACCAGACAGAACACCTCTCATCTCCACATGGAAAGCTTCCTTGTTGGAGTTGGGTGAAACCCTTCGGGTTGGAGAATCCTGCAGAGTCCCTCAGCTACTGCCACATTCCAAGGTCTCCATGGCCACCAACCCACATTATGACTCATCCTCAGGAAAGTCCATTTAAACTCAGCCTTCTGGGTAGCTCACCCAAGAGCCCGCAGATTGAGCGTGCCTTGTCTCGACCAGGCAATGGGAAGGTGAGTTGGCGTTTCTCGGCATCCATGCTTAGGCCCCTGCTCTCGAGTCTTTCTGTATGGGGCATCCTGGAACCATCCAATAGTACTCGACTGTCCTGAAGAAGGAAACTTTGAAGTTTGGAGCAGCTCACAACTCCCAGCGTAGGGAAACCTCCCTGGCATCATGACGCCCCCACCCCCTTCAGGAAGGGGCCGTCATGGACACAAACTCCAGCTTGAGGCAACATCTGATTCTCGCCCTGACCTCAGACGCAGGAGATCTCTATTCAGCCTCTGCACAGTGGGCCCAAACCTCGTGCTACCTTGTGTTTTCAGACTTCCTTCCTCACACTCCTGGCAAAACATGTCCTCAAGACTTGGAATTCTGGAACCAAAATGCAGCCCTATGCTGGCCCTCCAGAAGAAAAAACGTTGCTCTATGGGGATCTCCATAAACCCCAAATGAGGATCAACCTGCTCGGTTCTCGACCTCACTCCAATTGGATTGTTCGGGTTGTCCATTCATCCCTCCCCAGAGCTCTGCTTTGGAATCCCTCTTTTGGTGGGACACCTGAGGTAACAAAACTAAAAGGACTCCTCCCATCCTTCAGATTGACCCAAAACAATTGGGATTGAACCAAATTCACAGAGAGGAAGTCTCTTCCATGGCCCTTGAGGCCTCCCCGAGATTCCACAGCCATCGTTGACAACAAATCCAGAGACAAAAGTCTGAGCAAGCGTCTCACACTCGCTCTTTTGTCGTATCCCGTAGAATTCTCCTCACGGTCTGTAGATCGGGCCTGCCATACCTACTTCCCAAACCTAAGCCGAGTTTGTGTTTTCAGACTTCTGTCCCCACATTCCTGGCCCACAGACCCTTCAGGCTGGGGCCCCTGGAGCCACACATCAGGACTGTGCCTGTCCATACCACTGGAATTCTGCCCATTCCATTGTCCACAATTGTACAAATTAGGAAAAACCTCCAGAGTCCCCAAGGACATCCCAATAATGTAGGCCGCCCAGGACAAACAAGGGTCATCTGAAACCAGCTGAGCATTTACCTCTACTCAGCATAGATGGATGTCCCCAGAGAAGAAGATTGAATCAGACAGGCCCCTAGGCCTGAATCAGATTCATTGCTTTCGGTTACAGGTATCTCTCCTCAGAGGCCTGGTTTCCAATATTAGCATATGGGGATTTCATGAGGCAGCAATCAGAACAAATCTCTTCTCCACATGGGAAAATTATCCTTTGAAGATGTCTCAAAACCTCCAGTTAGGAGAATCCTTCAGGGCCTGTGTGCCACTGCCCCATTCCAAGATCTCCATAGACACAAAAACACATTAGGACACATCCACAGGAGAGTCCATTTCAACTCAGCGTATTCGGTTGCTCCGCGAGTTCCAGCAGATCTAACTTGTCTTGTTGCTAGGAGACAATTGGAATGTGAGGTGGCCTACCCCACCATCCAACCTTAAAACCCTGCTCGGAATCGTTGGCCTGGAGCCAACCAACAGGTCTCAATTGTCCTGCAGAAGAATCTTTGAAGTTCGGAGCTTCTCAGAACTCCCATCGTGAGAGAACCCCCATGGCCACATTATCCCACCCCCTTCATAAAGGGGCCATCAGGGACATAAGGTCCAACCTGAGTGATCGTCTGATCCTCACCCTGACTTCACAGGCTTCAGAACCTAGACCTTATCTCCAATCCTTGCCAAGGTGTGACTGTGATGCATAAATCAGAACTCCTTCTTACCCATGGCAAGAAACCTTCTGTTTGGCATGTTGTACAATGTTCAGTTGAGGAGAAACAAGCATTTACCATGAGGCCCCGCCCATTCTTGAGTGCGACGTGGGCATAAACACGCATTGTGACCCTTAGCGTGAGACCTGTCCTCTAGTAAGTCCTCTCAGTGGCTGGACCATTAGATGTCATAATGGGCTTGACATGTCTATATTCCCTAATATTTAACCAGATTTCTGGGTGTCCAGTCGCTCCACTCTGGAATCGCTCATTTGGTGGAACACCTGAGGTTAAAAAACAAAACAACAACAACAAAAAAACGGACTTCTTCCATCCCACAGAATGACCCCAAACTCCTTGGACGGGGCCAAACCCCCAGAGAGTAGGACTCGTCCATTTCCCATGAAGTCACCCGGAAATTTCACGACCATGTGTGACACGATATCCAGAGACAAAAATATGAGTAAGAGCCTCACACTCGCCCTTTTTTCATATCCCGAAGTGTTCTCCTCATGGTCTGTAGATCAGTCCTGCCATTCCTATAATTCGAAACATAAGCCGAGTTTGTGTATTCAGACAACTGTCCAAACAGTTCTGGCCTACACACCCTACATGCTCAGGCCCCTGGTGCCAAACCTGAGGACTGTACTTGCCCTCTCCAAGGGAATTGTGTGTGCCCATTTCAATGGCTACAAACCTACTAATAGGATAAACCTCCAAAGTCCCTGAGGCCATCCCAATATTGGTGGCTTCCCATGACAAACAGGGGCAATCTGAGATCATCTGAGCACCTACCTGCACTCATACCCGTAGACTGATGTCCCCAGAGGTAAAAAGGAACGAACAGACCCCTAGGCACCTATCGGATCCATTGCTTTGCTTTCCAGGCATCTCTCCTCAGCGTCCTGGATTTCAATACCAGCATATGGCTGTTTCTTGATTCACCCATCAAAACAAATCTCATCTACACATAGGAAACTTGCACGTTGGAGCTGTGTCAAAGCCTCTTTAGGAGATCCATTCAGACCCCCAGTGCCACCGCTTCATTCCAAGGTCACCTTAGACACAAAAACACATTAGGACCCATCCACAGGAGAGTCCATTTCAACTCAGCCTCCTCGGTTGCTCCCCCAGATCCAACAGATCTAACCTGTCCTGTTGTAGGAATCAATTGGAATGCGAGGTGGGCTCCCCAGCCATCCATCCTTAGAACTCCGCTTGGAATTTTTGGCCTGGCTCCAACCAACAGGTCTCAATTGTCCTGCAGAAGAATCTATGCAGTTTGGAGCTTCTCACAACTCCCATCTTGGGAAATCCCCCAATGGCCTCGTGACCCCCCCCCCTTTATGAAGTGGGCATCAGGGACAGAAAGTCCAACCTGAGCGTTCGTCTGATCCTCGCCCTGACTTCACATGCACGAGATCTCGATTCAGTTCTGTCCATTGTGCCTGCCATGTCCTCACCCAGAATCCTAAGCCTAGCTTGTGTTCTCGGACTTCCGTTCTTAGGTTCAATGGGCACAAGGGTCTGACTGACACAGACTGAGTCACGCCCTCCAGTCAACCACCCAGAGATGGGCCCCATTTCCTGAAGGTGTGACATCCTGTGTCCTGAAACCAACATCTCTACTCAACCTGTATATTCAGTCCTCTGTCCCACACCGTAGCTCAAACCCATGCCTATGGGGGAACCTCACACACAAGAGTACTCCTCCTTCCCAACTCTCTGTGTGGCAACCAGCTGCATGGCCCATGAGACCACGGTCACACATGGAAGTCTCCCTGGATACAAACAGGCAGCGTGAGCTTGCTTTCAAACAAAACCCCGCAGTAGCTGGATCAGGAGCCCACAGAGTGGGACTTCCAGGACCCTAAGGGCAAATCTTCACCCTTGTTAATGTTTTCAAGTCACCCATACCCAGAACCTGTCTCTGGAATCCCTATTTGGGTGTCCTCTGAGACGTGAAACAACAGTCTTCCCTTCCCAGAGAGACACCAAACTCTTGGGAGCTGAGCAGAATCCCCAGAGATGAAGAATTTATCATGGACTCATGAAGCCACCCCTACTTTCGCGACCATCCCGGGCACACACCCGACAGAAGAACCTGCGCTATGACACCTTAATTTCAGTACACTATGAGCTGCCCTCTGGGCCTGAACATCGGACCTGTGATCACCTCGGCCCTCACTCTAACCCTAGTTTGCTGTTGCAGATATCTCTCCCCAAAGCGCTGGCCCACATGCCCCCCCCAGGATGGGGCCTATGGTGCCACACCAGATGACTGTCCTTACACTCCCAAAGGAAACTCTGACCTTCACGGTTGCCCAAACACTGAAGATTAGGAGCAAAGTAAAACCCCCTGAGCCCACCTCAATTTCTAAGAAGGCTCTGGACCCAAATGCACATTCTGACACACAATATGCCACTGCCTCCAGGCAGACATCCAAATCCAAGGGCCTGAGTCAGAAGTTTGAACCTGCCATGACTATAGGACTTCATTGATACCCAAGTTTAGATTTTTAGGCACTGTTTCCAGAGGCCTGTTCTCCAATACTGACTTATATTCCAACATGTAGTCCCTGAGCCACACAACAGAACAACTCTTGTCCCCAGAAGGAAACCGTGCTCTTGGACATGTGTCAAACTCTCAGGGTAGAAGAATCCTGCAAGTACCCTTTGCCAACAGTGCATTGTAAGATCTCCCTGGTAACAAACCAGCATTGTGACCCATGTGCAAGATATTCCATGTCAACTCAAGGCCTTGGTACTTCGCCCCAGTGTCATCAGAACGAAACTGCCATATTCCTCAGCTCCGATGGTCAATGGAGGTGTGCTTTCCAGGCATCCATGCCGAAGAGCTCTGCTACCCAAAACATGGGGTACTGTGGAGCAAACAAACCAGACTCCACCTGTCCAGTAGAAGGAAACCTTGCTGTTTGGAGCATCTCACAAGTCTCAGCGTGGGAAATCATCCATGGGCTCTTGATGCCACCCCTCCATTTATTGGTCATTGTAGACACAAACTCTAGTGTGAGCATACATCTGACATCCGTCCTTATCAGGTGCTGGATATATCAAAAAAGACGCTTCACACTGGAACTGCGTTCCGCTTGGCACTGAATTGTACAGTAGCTTGTGTCTACAATTCCATCCTCACCCTACTGCTCCCCAAGGCCTCTTGATATTGAATTCTGGAGCCGCAATGCAGCATTCTGTCTCCCTCATAGGAAGAAGTGCCTGGTTAGTCTGCCCAGAATCCCCACATTAGGATCAGTCTGCTTGGCCCTGGAGGGAACCCCGATTTATAGACTTCCCTGGCCACTAGTGTTGTGTCTTACAGAGCCTGTGTCCCGACCTAGAGTCAGTCACAGGGAGTGCAGGTCCCATATCTAGCATGTGGGACTGGCCATGGCCCAAGTCTGTCATCTCTACCCATACTTGGTATTCTCGCACCTTTCCCCAGATTTTGCTGAAATCCTTACAATGGGGGAACCTGAAACACTATAGAGTTCTAGTCCTTTTCCATGGAAGGACACCTGGGTGTTGAAATGGGTATCCAACTCTCAAAGTGGGAGCAAGGTACATGGCCAATGTGACCAGGCCAAATCCTGATGGCTCCCCAGGGCACAAAAAGGCATTGTGACCCTCACCCAAGTATGCTTTCAAACAAACTCTCTCAGTTCCACCACAAGGTTCCTGCATTGCAGGCCTGGTACTCCCCTAACCCCAAATTCTAACCCTTGGTGGGATTTTCCAGGCGCCCAGACTTAGAACCCATATCTAAAATCCCTGTTTTGGGGCACCTCTAAGATGGAAAACAGCACTCTTATTTTCCCCGAAAAAAGCCACCAAGCTAAGGGGAGCCGCCAGGATCCTTAGAGACAAAAAGTCTCCCATGGATGCATGAGACATCACCTACATTCTGAGGTCATTCTGGACACACAATCCAGATGGAAAAGTCTGTGCTACTGTCTTCTAGTAATCCTAATTACAGTTGCTGATGAGCTGACCCCCAGGTCTATGCATTTGGCCTGTGATCACGTCGCGACTATTCCGAACCTGAATTTGTGTTTGCAGACTTCTTTCCCAAAACCATGGCTCACAGGCCCTCCTGGATGGGGTCACTCGAGGTGCACCAAAGGACTGTGGCTGAATTCCCCAAGGAAACTGTGCCTATCACAGTTGCCCAAACCTTCCAGATTAAGAGAAACCTGCAAGGCCCCTGAGCCCACTCCAATTTTGGCGGCTGTCTGGATGCAAATGCACAGTATGAAACACCCTGATTAGCTACATTCAGATGGACAGCCACGTCAATGGTCCTGAGTCAGAAGATTGAACCTCACAAGCCATTGGATCTCATTGGAACACCTGATAAGGTTTTCAGGCATCTGTCCTCAGGGTTCTGTTCTGGAATACCATCTTATGATACAACCTGTCCCTGAGCCCAGAAAACGCCCAGCAAACTCTCTTCGGGCGCCATACGTCTGAAGGGCAGCCCCACCACGCATGGCCGGCATCGCGAGCGCTCGAGCATGCACCTCATCAGGAAGCCCTCCTTGAGGCAGGCTACAGTGAGGCCGACGCCTCCTGCTAATCCTCCGCCTGCGGGGGTTCCCTCCCTGGTGCTGTCCCATGAGGCCGGGCCCACCAGGAAGACCGGGCTCCAAATTTCACCTGCTTCCCAGCCTTCTGCTTCCGGGGTCCTGTCCGTCGGTGCCTCCATCTGGGGAACCCTGGGTCCCGCAGCCACGCCTCCCCCTCCCACCCCAGCGCCAAAGGTGCCTTTGAGTGCTTCAGACAAGACACGGAGCGAGAGAAAAACCTGTCCAAACAGCTCTGGCCTACACACCCTACAGGCTCAGGCCCCTGGAGCCAAACCTGAGGACTGTGCTTGCCCTCTCCAAGGGAATTGTATGTGCCCATTCAAATGGCCAAACCCCAACTAATAGGATAAACCTCCAAGTCCCTGAGGCCATCTCAATATTTGTGGCTTCCCAGGACAAACAGGGGCAATCTGAGCCCATCTGAGCACCTACCTGCACTCAGACCCGTAGACTGATGTCCCCAGAAGTAAAAAGGAACGAACAGTCCCCTAGGCACTAATCGCATCCATTGCTTTGTTTTCCAGGCATTTCTCCTCAGAGGCCTGGATTTCAATACCAGCATATGGCTGTTTCTTGACTCACCCATCAGAACAAATCTCATGTACACATGGGAAACTTGCACGTTGGAGCTGTGTCAAAGCCTCTGTTTAGGAGAACCCTACAGGGCCCCAGTGCCACCGCATCTTTCCAAGGTCTCCATAGACACAAAGACATATTAGGACACATCCACGGGAGAGTCCATTTCAGCTCAGCCTCCTCGGTTGCTCCCCCAGATCCAGCAGATCTAACCTGCTTGTTGAGTGGAGACAATTGGAATGCGAGGTGGAACCCTGCTCGGAATCGTTGGCCTGGAGCCAACCAACAGGTCTCAATTGTCCTGCAGAAGAATCATTGCAGTTGGGAGCTTCTCACAACTCCCATCGTGGCAAAACCCCCATGGCCTCGTAATCCACCCCCCCTTCAAGAAGGGGCCATCAGGGACAGAAAGTCGAACCTGAGCCATAGTCTGATCCTGGCCCTGACTTCAGATGCACGAGATCTCGATTCAGGTCTGTAGATTGGGCCTGCCATATCGTCACCCAGACCTAGGCCTAGCTTGGGTTCTCAGACTTAAGTCCTCAGACTACTGGTCCACAAGCCCTCCAGTTTCGCAATCCAGAACTACAATGCAGCATTCTTCCTGCACTCCAGATGAAAAACATTGCCCTCTGGGGCTACCCAGAAACACCAAATGAGGATCAACCTGCACGCCATTCGGCTGTACCCCAAATATTTAGGCTGACCTGGGCACTAATACCCTTTCTGACGCAGCCTGAGCCTGGACCTCCTGGCCCCACCCAGACAGCTGGCCGCACATTGAGCACATCGGACCCGCCATGGCCATAGGTCGTCATCTTTTCTCAACCTCGGTTTTCAGGCATCAGAACCTAGACCTTATCTCCAAGCACTGCCCAGGGGTGAATGTGATGCAGAAATCAGAATTCTTCCTTACCCATGCCAAGAAACCTTGTGGTTGGCATGTTGTCCAACGTTCAGTGTAGGAGAAACCAGCATTCACCATGAGGCCCCGCCCACTCTTGATTGAACGGGAGCATAAACATGCATTGTGACCCTCAGCGTGAGTCCTGTCGTCCAGTAAGTCCTCTCAATGGCTGGACCCTTAGATGTCATCATGGTCTTGACATGTCCCTAGGCCCCAATTTTTGACCAGATTTCTGGTCGTCCAGTCGCCCGTCCCCAGGGCTCTCCTCTGGAATCCCTCTTTTGGTGGGCCACCTGAGGTTGAAAACAAAAACAAAACAAATCAACAACAACAACAAAAAACGACCTCTTCCATCCCACAGAATGACCCCAAACTCTTTGGACGTGGCCAAACACCCAGAGAGTAAGACTCATCCAATTTCCATGAAGTCACCAGGAAATTTCACGACCATGATTGGCACGATATCCAGAGACAAAAACTTGAGCAAGAGCCTCACACTCGCCCTATTTTCATATCCCCAAAGAGTTCTCCTCATTTTCTGTAGATCAGTCCTGCCATACCTATGACTCAAAACATAAGCCGAGTTTGTGTTTTAAGACAAATGTCCAAACAGCTCTGGCCTACACACCCTACAGGCTCAGCCCCTGGAGACAAACCTGAGTACTGTGCTTGCCCTTTCCAAGGGAATTGTATGTGCCCATTCAAAAGGCCACAACCCTACTAATAGGATAAACCTCCAAAGTCCCTGAGGCCATCCCAATAGTTGTGGCTTCCCAGGACAAACAGGGGCAATCTGAGCCCATCTGAGCATCTACCTGCACTCAGACCCATAGACTGATGTCCCCAGAAGTAAAAAGGAATGAACAGGCCCCTAGGCACTAATCAGATCCATTGCTTTGTTTTCCAGGCATTTCTCCTCAGAGGACTGGATTTCAGTACCAGCATATGGCTGTTTCTTGACTCACCCCATCAGAACAAATCTCATGTACACATGGGAAACTTGCACGTTGGAGCTGTGTCAAAGCCTCTGTTTAGTAGAACCCTTCAGGGCCCCAGTGCCACAGCTTCTTTCCAAGGTCTCCATAGACACAAAGACATATTAGGACACATCCACGGGAGAATCCATTTCAACTCAGCCTCCTCAGTTTCTCCCCCAGATCCAGCAGATCTAACCTGTCTTTTGCTTGGAGACAATTGGAATGCGAGGTGGTCTACCCAGCCATCCATCCTTAGAACCCTGCTCGGATTCGTTGGACAGGAGCCAACAAACAGTCTCAATTGTCCTGCAGAAGAATCTTTGCAGTTGGGAGCTTCTCACAACTCCCATCGTGGCAAAACCCCCAGGGCCTCGTGATCCACCCCCCCTTCAGGAAGGGGCCATCAGGGACAGAAAGTCCAACCTGATCGATCGTCTGATCCTTGCCCTGACTTCAGATGCACGAGATCTCGATTCAGGTCTGTAGATTGTGCCTGCCATATCGTCACCCAGAAACCTAGGCCTACCTTGTGTTCTCAGACTTCCGTCCTCAGGCTACTGGCCCATAAGCCCTCCAGTTTGGCAATCCAGAACTACAATCAGCATTCTGCCTGCCCTCCAGACGAAAAACATTGCCCTCTGGGGCTACCCAGAAACCCCAAATAAGGATCAACCTGCACGCCATTCGGGTGTACCCCCAAATATATAGGCTGACCTGGGCACTAATGCCCTTTCTGACACAGCCTGAGCCTGGACCTCCTGGCCCCACCCAGACTGCTGGCCGCACATTGAGCACATCGGACCTGCTATTGCCTTAGGTCGTCATCTCTTCTCAACCTCGATTTTCAGGCTTCAGAACCTAGACTTTATCTCCAATCACTGCCCGGGTTTGAAAATGATGCAGAAATCAGAACACCTTCCCCATGGCAAGAAACCTTGTGGTTGGCATGTTGTCCAACGTTCAGTGTTGTTGAAACCAGTGTGGCCCATGAGGCCCCGCCCATGCTTGCGGGCCACATTGGTCACAAACACGCATTGTGACCCTCAGCCTGAGCCCAGTCCTCAGGTAAGGCCTCTCAGTGGCTGGATGAAGAGACAGCATATTGGGGTTGCCATGCCCCTAGGCCCCAATTTTTCACCATAGTTCGGGTTGTCCCTTCACTCTTCCCCAGGGCTCTGCTTTGGAATTCCTCTTTTGGTGGGACACCTGAGGTAACAAACCTGAAAGGAGTCCTCCCATCCCACAGATTGACGAAAAATAATTGGGATCGGGCCAAATCCACAGAGAGGAAGATTCGTCCATGGACCATGAGGCCTACCCAACATTCCAGGGCCATCGCTGATACAAAATCCAGAGGCAAAAGCCTGAGCAATCGCCTCAGACTCGCTCATTCTTCATATCCTGAAGAGTTCTTCCCATGGTTGGTAGATCGGGCGTGCCATACCTACGCCCCCAAACCTAATCTGAGTGTGTGTTTTCTGACTTCTGTCCTCAAAGTCCTGGGCCACACACCCTCCAGGCTGGGGCCCCTGGAGCCACACATTAGGACAGTGCCTACACAATCCATGGGAATTCTGCCCATTCCTTTGTCCAAAATAGTACAAATTAGGAGAACCCTCCAAAGCCCCGAAGGCCATCCCAATAGTGTAGGTCGCCCGGGACAAAAAAGGGCGGTCTGACACCAGCTGAGCATCTACCTCCACTCATACCATAGATGGATGTCCACAGAGAAGAAGATTGAACCTGACAGGACCCTAGGCCATTATCTGATCCTTTGCTTTGGTTTACAGGCATGTCTCCTCAAAAGCCTGGATTCCAATACCAGCATAGGGGTTTTCTTGAGGCACCATAAGAACAAATCTCGTCTCCACTAGGAAACGTGTGCATGGGAGCTATGTCAAAAGCTTACGATAATACTTCAGGGTCCCGGTGCCACTGCCCCATTCCAAGGCCCTCATGGACACAAACACACATTAGGACCCATCCTCAGGAAAGTCCATTTCAACTCAGCCTCCCCGGTTGCTCCCCCGCAGATCCATCAGATATAAAAATGTCTTGTTGCTAGGAGACAATTGGAATGCGAGGCTGGCTTCCCAGGCATCCATCCTGGAACGGTGCTCTGGAGTCATTCCCTATGGGATGTCCTGGAGCTGTCCAACAGGTCTCAATTGTCCCGCAGAAGGAATCCTTGAAGGGGGCTTCCACAACTCCCAACGTGGGAAAACCTCGGGGCCTCGAGATTCCGCTCCCTTCATGAAGGGGCCGTCAGGCACAGAAACGCCATACTGAGCCAACATCTGATCCTCGCCCTGACATCAGATGCATGAGATATTGGTACAGATCTGCAGGGGGTACCTGCCGTGCCCTCCCCCTGAAACCGAAGTCTAGCTTGTGTTCTCAGACTTCCGACCTCACACTCCTGGCCCTGAAGCCCTCAGGTTTGTCAATTCTGGACCGACAATGAAGCACTCTGCCTGCCCTCTAGAAAAAATATATTGCCTAATGAGCTGCCCAGGCAGCTTAAAGGAGGAAAAAAACCTACACGGCACTCGAATGTACCCAAATTATATAATCTAACCTGGGCACTAATGCAATGTCTGACACAACCTGAGCCCGGACCTCCTGACCAACACCAGGACAGCTGACCGCACACTGAGCACATCAGACCCGCCATGGCCTTAGGTCATCATCTCTTCCCTACCTCAGTTTTCAGGCATCAGAAACTAAACCTTATCTCCAATCACTGCCCAGGGGTGACTGTGATGCAGAAATCAGAACTCTTCCTTACCCATGGCAAGGAACCTTGTGGTTGGCATGTTGTCCAACGTTCGGTGTAGGAGGAACCAGCATTCACCCTGAGGCCCCGCCCATTCTTGAGTGCGACGGGGGCATAAACATGCATTGTGACCCTCAGCGTGAGTCCTGTCCTCCAGTAAGTCCTCTCAGTGGCTGGACCCTTAGATGTCATCATGGGCTTGACATGTCACTAGGCCCCAATTTTTGACCAGATTTCTGGTCGTCCAGTCGCCCCTCCCCAGGGCTCTACTCTGGAATCCCTCATTTTAGTGGGACACCTGAGGTTGAAAAACAAAACAAAACAAATCAACAACAACAACAAAACGGACCTCTTCCATCCCACACAATGACCCCAAACTCTTTGGACGGGGCCAAACCCCCAGAGAGTAAGACTCGTCCAATTCCCATGAAGTCACCCGGAAATTTCACGACCATGGGTGACACGATATCCAGAGACAAAAACTTGAGCAAGAGCCTCACACTCGCCCTTTTTTCATATCCCAAAGAGTTCTCCTCATTTTCTGTAGATCAGTCCTGCCATACCTATGACCTGAAACATAAGCCGAGTTTGTGTTTTCAGACAACTGTCCAAACAGCTCTGGCCTACACACCCTACAGGCTCAGGCCCCTGGAGCCAAACCTGAGGACTGTGCTTGCCCTCTCCAAGGGAATTGTATGTGCCCATTCAAATGGCCAAAACCCAACTAATAGGATAAACCTCCAAAGTCCCTGAGGCCATCCCAATAGTTGTGGCTTCCCAGGACAAACAGGGGCAATCTGAGCCCATCTGAGCACCTACCTGCACTCAGACCCGTAGACTGATGTCCACAGAAGTAAAAAGGAACGAACAGGCCCCTAGGCACTAATCGGATCCATTGCTTTGTTTTCCAGGCATTTCTCCTCAGAGGACTGGATTTCAGTACCAGCATATGGCTGTTTCTTGACTCACCCATCAGAACAAATCTCATGTACACATGGGAAAGTTGCACGTTGGAGCTGTGTCAAAGCCTCTGTTTAGGAGAACCCTTCAGGGCCCCAGTGCCACCGCTTCTTTCCAAGGTCTCCATTACACAAAGACATATTAGGACCCATCCACGGGAGAGTCCATTTCAACTCAGCCTCCTCGGTTGCTCCCCAAGATCCAGCAGATCTAACCTGTCTTGTTGCTTGGAGACAATTGGAATGTGAGGTGGGCTACCCAGCCATCCATCCTTAGAACCCTGCTCAGAATCGTTGGCCAGGAGAAACCAACAGGTCTCAATTGTCCTGCAGAAGAATCTTTGCAGTTGAGAGCTTCTCACAACTCCCATCGTGGGAAAAACCCCATGGCCTCGTGATCCACCCAACCCTTCAAGTAGGGGCCATCAGGGACAGAAAGTCCAACCTGAGCGATCGTCTGATCATCGCCCTGACTTCAGATGCAAGAGATCTCGATTCAGGTCTGTAGAATGTGCCTGCCATATCGTCACCCAGAAACCTAGGCCTAGCTTGTGTTCTCAGACTTCCGTCCTCAGACTACTGGCCCACAAGCCCTCCAGTTTGGCCATCCAGAACTACAATGCAGCACTGTGCCTGCCCTCCAGAAGATAAACATTGCCCTCTGGGGCTAACCAGAAACCCCAAATGAGGATCAACCTGTACGCCATTCGGCTGTACCCCAAATATATAGGCTGACCTGGGCACTAATGCCCTTTCTGATACAGCCTGAGCCTGGACCTCCTGGCCCCACCCAGACAGCTGGCCGCACATTGAGCACATCGGACCTGCCATTGCCTTAGGTCGTCATCTCTTCTCAACCCCGGTTTTTTCAGGCTTCAGAACCTAGACTTTATCTCCAATCACTGCCCGGGTTTGAAAATGATGCAGAAATCAGAACACCTTCCCCATGGCAAGAAACCTTGTGGTTGGCATGTTGTCCAATGTTCAGTGTCGTTGAAACCAGTGTGGCCCATGAGGCCCCGCCCATGCTTGCGGGCCACATTGGTCACAAACACGCATTGTGACCCTCAGCCTGAGCCCAGTCCTCAGGTAAGGCCTCTCAGTGGCTGGATGAAGAGACAGCATATTGGGGTTGCCATGCCCCTAGGCCCCAATTTTTCACCATAGTTCGGGTTGTCCCTTCACTCTTCCCCAGGGCTCTGCTTTGGAATTCCTCTTTTGGTGGGACACCTGAGGTAACAAACCTGAAAGGAGTCCTCCCATCCCACAGATTGACGAAAAATAATTGGGATCGGGCCAAATCCACAGAGAGGAAGATTCGTCCATGGACCATGAGGCCTACCCAACATTCCAGGGCCATCGCTGATACAAAATCCAGAGGCAAAAGCCTGAGCAATCGCCTCAGATTCGCTCATTCTTCATATCCTGAAGAGTTCTTCCCATGGTTGGAAGATCGGGAGTGCCATACCTACGCCCCCAAACCTAATCTGAGTGTGTGTTTTCAGACTTCTGTCCTCAAAGTCCTGGGCCACACACCCTCCAGGCTGGGGCCCCTGGAGCCACACATTAGGACAGTGCCTACACAATCCATGGGAATTCTGCCCATTCCTTTGTCCAAAATAGTACAGATTAGGAGAACCCTCCAAAGCCCCGAAGGCCATCCCAATAGTGTAGGTCGCCCGGGACAAAAAAGGGCGGTCTGACACCAGCTGAGCATCTACCTCCACTCATACCATAGATGGATGTCCACAGAGAAGAAGATTGAACCAGACAGGACCCTAGGCCATTATCTGATCCTTTGCGTTGGTTTACAGGCATGTCTCCTCAAAAGCCTGGATTCCAATACCAGCATAGGGGTTTTCTTGAGGCACCATAAGAACAAATCTCGTCTCCACTAGGAAACGTGTGCATGGGAGCTATGTCAAAAGCTTACGATAATACTTCAGGGTCCCGGTGCCACCGCCCCATTCCAAGGCCCTCATGGACACAAACACACATTAGGACCCATCCTCAGGAAAGTCCATTTCAACTCAGCCTCCCCGGTTGCTCCCGCAGATCCATCAGATCTAAACTGTCTTGTTGCTAGGAGACAATTGGTATGCGAGGCTGGCTTCCCAGGCATCCATCCTGGAACGGTACTCTGGAGTCATTCCCTATGGGATGTCCTGGAGCTGTCCAACAGGTCTCAATTGTCCCGCAGAAGGAATCCTTGAAGGGGGCTTCCCACAACTCCCAACGTGGGAAAACCTCGGGGCCTCGAGATTCCGCTCCCTTCATGAAGGGGCCGTCAGGCACAGAAACTCCATACTGAGCCAACGTCGGATCCTCGCCCTGACATCAGATGCATGAGATATTGGTTCAGATCTGCAGGGGGTACCTGCCGTGCCCTCCCCCTGAAACCGAAGTCTAGCTTGTGTTCTCAGACTTCCGTCCTCACACTCCTGGCCCCGAAGCCCTCAGGTTTGTGTCAATTCTGGACCGACAATGAAGCACTCTGCCTGCCCTCTAGAAAAAATATATTGCCTAATGAGCTGCCCAGGCAGCTTAAAGGAGGAAAAACCTACACGGCACTCGAATGTACCCAAATTATATAATCTAACCTGGGCACTAATGCAATGTCTGACACAACCTGAGCCCGGACCTCCTGACCAACACCAGGACAGCTGACCGCACACTGAGCACATCAGACCCGCCATGGCCTTAAGTCATCATCTCTTCCCTACCTCAGTTTTCAGGCATCAGAAACTAAACCTTATCTCCAATCACTGCCCAGGGGTGACTGTGATGCAGAAATCAGAACTCTTCCTTACCCATGGAAAGAAACCTTCTGGTTGGCATGTTGTCCAACGTTCGGTGTAGGAGGAACCAGCATTCACCCTGAGGCCCCTCCCATTCTTGAGTGCGACGGGGGCATAAACATGCATTGTGACCCTCAGCGTGAGTCCTGTCCTCCAGTAAGTGCTCTCAGTGGCTGGACCCTTAGATGTCATCATGGGCTTGACAGTACCTAGGCCCCATTTTTTGACCAGATTTCTGGTCGTCCATTCGCCCCTCCCCAGGGCTCTACTCTGGAATCCCTCATTTGGTGGGACACCTGAGGTTGAAAAACAAAACAAAACAAATCAACAACAACAACAACAAAACGGACCTCTTCCATCCCACACAATGACCCCAAACTCTTTGGACGGGGCCAAACCCCCAGAGAGTAAGACTCGTCCAATTCCCATGAAGTCACCCGGAAATTTCACGACCATGAGTGACACGATATCCAGAGACAAAAACTTGAGCAAGAGCCTCACACTCGCCCTTTTTTCATATCCCAAAGAGTTCTCCTCATTTTCTGTAGATCAGTCCTCCCATACCTATGACCCGAAACATAAGCCGAGTTTGTGTTTTCAGACAACTGTCCAAACAGCTCAGGCCTACACACCCTACAGGCTCAGGCCCCTGGAGCCAAACCTGAGGACTGTGCTTGCCCTCTCCAAGGGAATTGTATGTGCCCATTCAAATGGCCACAACCCTACATATAGGATAAACCTCCAAAGTCCCTGAGGCCATCCCAATAGTTGTGGCTTCCCAGGACAAACAGGGGCAATCTGAGCCTATCTGAGCACCTACCTGCACTCAGACCTGTAGACTGATGTCCCCAGACTTAAAAAGGAATGAACAGGCCCCTAGGCACTAATCGGATCCATTGCTTTGTTTTCCAGGCATTTCTCCTCAGAGGACTGGATTTCAGTACCAGCATATGGCTGTTTCTCGACTCACCCATCAGAACAAATCTCATGTACACATGGGAAACTTGCACGTTGGAGCTGTGTCAAAGCCACTGTTTAGGTGAACCCTTCATGGCCCCAGTGCCACCGCTTCTTTCCAAGGTCTCCATAAACACAAAGACATATTAGGACACATCCACGGGAGAGTCCATTTCAACTGTGCCTCCTCGGGTGCTCCGCAAGATCCAGCAGATCTAACCTGTCTTGTTGCTTGGAGACAATTGGAATGTGAGGTGAGCTACCCAGCCATCCATCCTTAGAACCCTGCTCGGAATCATTGGCCAGGAGCAACCAACAGGTCTCAATTGTCCTGCAGAAGAATTTTTGCAGTTGGGAACTTCTCACAACTCCCATCATGGGAAAAACCCCATGGCCTCGTGATCCACCCAACCCTTCAAGTAAGGTCCATCAGGGACAGAAAGTCCAAACTGAGCGATCGTCTGATCCTCGCCCTGACTTCAGATGCAAGAGATCTCGATTCAGGTCTGTAGATTGTGCCTGCCATATCGTCACCCAGAAACTAGGGCTAGCTTGGGTTCTCAGACTTCCGTCCTCAGACTACTGGCCCACAAGCCCTCCAGTTTGGCAATCCAGAACTACAATGCAGCACTGTGCCTGCCCTCCAGAAGAAAAACATTGCCCTCTGGGGCTATCCAGAAACCCCAATGAGGATCAACCTGCACTCATTCGGCTGTACCCCAAATATATAGGCTGACCTGGGCACTAATGCCCTTTCTGACACAGCCTGAGCCTGGACCTCCTGGCCCCACCCAGACAGCTGGCCGCACACGGAGCACATCGGACCCGCCATGGCCGTAGGTCGTCATCACTTCTCAACCTCGGTGTTCAGGCTTCAGAACCTAGACCTTATCTCCAATCACTGCCCGGGTTTGAAAATGATGCAGAAATCAGATCTCTTTCCCCATGGCAAGAAACCTTTTGGTTGGCATGTGGTCCATCGTTCAGTGTCATTGAATCCAGTGTGGCCCATGAGGCTCCGCCCATGCTTGCGGGCCACGTTGGTCACAGACACACATTGTGACCCTCAGCATGAGCCCAGTCCTCAGGTAAGGCCTCTCAGTGGCTGGATGGAGAGACAGCATATTGGGGTTGCCATGCCCCTAGGCCCCAATTTTTCACCATAGTTCGGGTTGTCCCTTCACTCTTCCCCAGGGCTCTGCTTTGGAATTCCTCTTTTGGTGGGACACCTGAGGTAACAAACCTTAAAGGAGTCCTCCCATCCCACAGATTGACGAAAAACAATTGGGATCGAGCCAAATCCACAGAGAGGGAAGATTCGTCCATGGCCCATGAGGCCTACCCAACATTCCAGGGCTATCGCTGATACAAAATCCGGAGACAAATGCCTGAGCAAGCACCTCAGACTCGCTCATTCTTCATATCGTGAAGAGTTCTTCCCATGGTTTGTAGATCGCGCGTGCCATACCTACGTCCCCAAACCTAAGCTGAGTTTGTGTTTTCAGACTTCTGTCCTCAAAGTCCTGGGCCATACACCCTCCAGGCTGGGGCCCCTGGAGCCACACATTTGGACTGTGCCTAGCTAATCCATGGGAATTCTGCCCATTCCATTGTCCAAAATCGTATAAATTAGGAGAACCCTCCAATGCCCGGAGGCCATCCCAATAGTATAGGTCGCCCGGGATAAAAAAGTGCGGTCTGACACCAGCTGAGCATCTACCTCCACTCATACCCTAGATGGATATCCCCAGAGAAGAAGATTGAACCATACAGGACCCTAGGCCATTATCAGATTCTTTGCTTTGGTTTACAGGCATGTCTCCTCAAAAGCCTGGATTCCAATAACAGCATAGGGGTTTTCTTGAGGCACCATAAGAACAAATCTCGTCTCCACAAGGAAACGTGTGCATGGGAGCTATGTCAAAAGCTTCGGAGAATACTTCAGGGTGCCGGTGCCACCGCCCCATTCCAAGGCCCTCATGGACACAAACACACATTAGGACCCTTCCTCAGGAAAGTCCATTTCAACTCAGCCTCCCCGGTTGCTCCCGCAGATCCATCAGATCTAAACTGTCTTGTTGCTAGGAGACAATTGGTATGCGAGGCTGGCTTCCCAGGCATCCATCCTGGAACGGTGCTCTGGAGTCATTCCCTATGGGATGTCCTGGAGCTGTCCATCAGGTCTCAATTGTCCCGCAGAAGAAGGAATCCTTGAAGGGGGCTTCCCACAACTCCCAACGTGGGAAAACCTCCAGGGCCTCGAGATTCCGCTCCCTTCATGAAGGGGCCATCAGGCACAGAAACTCCAACCTGAGCCAACGTCTGATCCTCGCCTTGAACATCCAAGGCATGTGATATAGGTTCAGATCTGCAGGGGGTACCTGCCGTGCCCCCACCCTGATACCGTAGTCTAGCTTGTGATCTCAGACTTCCGTCCTCACACTCCTGGCGCGGAAGCCCTCATGTTTGGCAATTCTGAACCGACAATGAAGCACTCTGCCTGCCCTCTAGAAAAAATATATTGCCTAATTAGCTGCCCAGGCAGCATAAAGGAGGAAAAATCGACATGGCACTCGAATGTGCCGAAATTATATAGTCAAACCTGGGCACTAATGCACTGTCTGACACAACCTGAGCCTGGACCTCCTGACCAACACCAGGACAGCTGACCGCACACTGAGCACATCAGACCCGCCATGGCCTTAGGTCATCATCTCTTCCCTACCTCAGTTTTCAGGCTTTGGAACCTAGACCATATCTCTAATCACTGCCCAGGGGTGACTGTGATGCAGAAATCAGAAGTCTTCCTTACACATTGCAAGAAACCTTGTGGTTGGCTTGCTGTCCAACGTTCAGTGTAGGAGAACCCAGCATTCACCCTGAGGCCCCGCCCATTCTTGAGTGCGACAGGGGCATAAACACGCATTGTGACCCTCAGCGTGAGTCCTGTACTCTAGTACGTCCTCTCAGTGGCTGGACCATTAGATGTCATAAAGGGCTTGATATGACCCTAGGCCCCAATTCTTAACCAGATTTCTGGTTGTCCAGTCGCCCCTACCCAGGGCTCTACTCTGGAATCCCTCATTTGGTGGGACACCTGAGGTTGAAAAACAAAAACAAAACTAAATCAACAACAGAGCAACTGACTTCTTCCATCACAAATAATGACCACAAACTCTTTGGACGGGGCCAAACAACCAGAGAGTAAGACCCGTCCATTTCCCATGAAGTCACCCAGAAATTTCACGACCATGAGTGACACGATATCCAGAGACAAAATCTTGAGCAAGAGCTTCACACTCGCCCTTTTTTAATATCCCGAAGTGTTCTCCTCATGGTCTGTAGATCAGTCCTGCCATACCTATGACCCTAAACATAAGCCGAGTTTGTGTTTTCAGACAACTGTCCAAACAGCCCTGGTCTACACACCCTACAGGGTCAGGCCCCTGGAGCCAAACCTGACGACAGTGCTTGCCCTCTCCAAGGGAATTGTATGTGCCCATTCTAATGGCCACAACCCAACTAATAGGATAAACCTCCAAAGTCCCTGAGGCCATCCCAATATTTGTGGCATCCAAGGACAAACAGGGGCAATCTGGGCCCATCTGAGCACCTACCGGCACTCAGACCCGTAGACTGTTGTCCCCAGAAGTAAAAGGGAACGAACAGGCCCTTAGGCACCTATCAGATCCATTGCTTTGGTTTCCAGGCATCTCTCCTCAGAGGCCTGGATTTCGATAACAGCATATGGCTGTTTCTTGACTCACCCATCAGAACAAATCTCATCTACACATCGGAAACGTGCACGATGGAGCTGTGTGAAAGCCTCTCTTTAGGAGCACCCTTCAGGGCCCCAGTGCCACCGCTTCATTCCAAGGTCTCCATAGACGCAAAATCATATTAGGACACATCCAAGGGAGAGTCCCTTTCAACTCAGCCTCCTCGGTAGCTCCCCCGGATCCAGCAGATCTAACCTGTCTTGTTGCTTGGAGACAATTGGAATGCGAGGTGGGCTACCCAGCCATCCATCCTTAGAACCCTGCTCGGAATCATTGTCCTGTAGCCAACCCAAGGTCTCAATTGTCCTGAAGAGAATATTTGCAGTTGGGAGCTTCTCACAACTCCCATCGCGCGAAAACCCCCATGGCCGCATGATCCACCCTCACTTCAAGAAGGGGCCATCAGGGACAGAAAGTACAACCTGAGCGATCGTCTGATCCTCGTCCAGACTTCAGATGCACGAGATCTTGATTCAGGTCTCACCCAGAAACCTAGGTCTAGCTTGGGTTCTCAGACTTCTGTCCTCAGACTACTGGCCCACAAGCCCTCCAGTTTGGCAATCCAGAACTACAATGCAGCACTCTGCCTGCCCTTTAGAAGAAAAACATTGCCCTCTGGGGCTACCCAGAAACCCACAATGAGGATCAACCTGCACGCCATTCGGCTGTACCCCCCCAAATATATAGGCTGACCTGGGCACTAATGCCCTTTCTGACACAACCTGAGCCTGGACCTCCTGGCCCCACCTAGACAGCTGGCCGCACACGGAGCACATCGGACCCGCCATGGCCTTAGGTTGTCATCTCTTCTCAAACTCGGTTTTCAGGCTTCAGAACCTAGACCTTATCTCCAATCACGGCCCGGGTTTGAAAATGATGCAGAAATCAGAACTCTTTCCCCATGGCAAGAAACCTTGTGCTTGGCATGTTGTTTAAGGTTCAGTGTAGTTGAAACCAGTGTGGATATGAGGACCCGCCCATGCTTGCGGGCCACATTGGTCACAAACACACATTGTGACCCTCAGCATGAGCCCAGTCCTCAGGTAAGGCCTCTCAGTGGCTTGATGGAGAGACAACATATTGGACTTTCATGGCCCTAGGCCCAAATTTTAACCTTAGTTCAGGTTGTCCCTTCACACTTCTCCAGGGCTCTGCTTTGGAATTCCTCTTTTGGTGGGACCCCTGAGGTAACAAATCTGAAAGGAGTCCTCCCATCCCACAGATTGACGAAAAACAATTGGGATCGGGCCAAATCCACAGAGAGGGAAGATTCGTCCATGTCCCATGAGGCCTCCCCAACATTCCTCGGCCATCGCTGATACAAAATCCAGAGACAAAAGCCTGAGCTCAAGCCTCAGACTCGTTCATTCTTCATATCCTGAAGAGTTCTTCAGGTAAGAACCTACTCGGCACTCGAATGCACCCAAAATATATAGTCTAACCTGGGCACTAATGCACTGTCTGACAACCTGAGCCCGGACCTCGTGACCAACACCCAGACAGCTGACCGCACACTGAGCACATCAGACCCGCCATGGCCTTAAGTCATCATCTCTTCCCTACCTCAGTTTTCAGGCTTCAGAACCTAGACCTTATCTCCAATCACTGCCCAGGGGTGACTGCGATGCAGAAAGAAAAATCAGAACTCTTCCTTACCCGTTGCAAGAAAACTTGTGGTTGGCATGTTGTCCAACGTTGAGTGTAGGAGAAACCAGCATTCACCCTGAGGTTCGACGAGGGCATAAACACGCATTGTGACCCTCAGCGTGAGTCCTGTCCTCTAGTACGTCCTCTCAGAGGCTGGACCATTAGATGTCATAATGGGCTTGACATGTCCCTAGGCCCCAATTTTTTGACCAGATTTCTGGTTTTCCAGTCGCCCCTCCCCAGGTCTCTACTCTGGAATCCCTCATTTGGTGGGACACCTGAGGGTTGAAAAACAAAACAAAAGAAATCAACAGCAACAGAACAACGGACTTCTTCCATCCCACAGAATGACCCCAAACTCTTTGGACGGGGCCAAACACCCAGAGAGTAAGACTCGTCCTTTTCCCATGAAGTCACCCCCAAATTTCTCGACCATGAGTGACACGATATCCAGAGAGAAAAAGTTGAGCAAGAGCCTCGCACTCGCCCTTTTTTCATATCCCGAAGAATAATCCTCATGGTCTGTACATCAGTCCTGCCATACCTATGACCCGAAACATAAGCCGAGTTTGTGTTTTCAGACAACTGTCCAAACAGCCCTGGCCTACACACCCTATAGGCTCAGGCCCCTGGAGCCAAACCTGACGACTGTGCTTGCCCTCTCCAAGGGAATTGTATGTGCCCATTCCAATGGCCACAACCCTACTAAAAGGATAAACCTCCTAAGTCCCTGAGGACATCCCAATATTTGTGGCTTCCCAGGACAAACAGGGCAATCTGGGCCCATCTGAGCACCTACCGGCACTCAGACCCATAGACTGATGTCCCCAGAGGTAAAAAGGAACGAACAGGCCCCTAGGCACCTATCGTTCCATTGCTTTGGTATCCAGGCATCTCTCCTCAGAGGCCTGGATTTCAATAACAGCATATGGCTGTTTCTAGACTCACCCATCAGAACAAATCTCATCTACACATCGGAAACTTGCACGATGGAGCTGTGTGAAAGCCTCTCATTAGGAGAACACTTCAGGGCCCCAGTGCCACCGCTTAATTCCAAGGTCGCCTTAGACGCAAAATCGTATTAGGACACATCCACGGGAGAGTCCTTTCAACTCAGCCTCCTCGGTTGCTCCCCCAGATCCAGCAGATCTAACCTGTCTTGTTGCTTGGAGACAATTGGAATGCGAGGTGGGCTACCCAGCCATCCATCCTTAGAACCCTTCTCGGAATCATTGTCCTGTAGCCAACCAAATGTCTCAATTGTCCTGAAGAAGAATCTTTGCAGTTGGGAGCTTCTCACAACTCCAATCGTGCGAAAACCCCCATGGCCTCGTGATCCACCCCCCCTTCAAGAAGGGGCCATCGGAACAGAATGTCCAACCTGAGTGATCGTCTGATCCTCGCCCTGACTTCAGATGCATGAGATATCGATTCAGGTCTGTAGATTGTGTCTGCCATACCCTCACCCAGAATCCTAGGCCTAGCCATGGGTCTCAGACTTCCGTCCTCAGACTACTGGCCAACACGCCCTCCAATTTGGCACTCCAGACTACAATGCAGCACTCTGCCTGTCCTCCAGAAGAAAAACATTTCCCTCTGGTGCTACCCAGAAACCCCCCAAATGAGGATCAACCTGCACGCCATTCGGCTGTACCCCAAATATATAGGCTGACCTGGGCACTAATGCCCTTTCTGACACAGCCTGAGCCTGGACCTCCTGGCCCCACCCAGACAGCTGGCCGCACACTGAGCACATCGGACCCGCCATGGCCTTAGGTCGTCATCTCTTCTCAACCTCGGTTTTCCGGCTTCAGAACCTAGACCTTATCTCCAATCACTTCCCGGGTTTGAAAATGATGCAGAAATCATAACTCTTTCCCCATGGCAAGAAACCTTGTGGTTGGCATGTTGTCCAAGGTTCAGTGTACTTCAAACCAGTGTGGATATGAGGCCCCGCCCATGCTTGCGGGCCACATTGGTCACAAACACACATTGTGACCCTCAGCCTGAGCCCAGTCCTCAGGTAAGGCCTCTCAGTGGCTGGATGGAGAGACAGCATATTGGGCTTGCCATGCCCCTAGGCCCCAATTTTTAACCGTAGTTCGGGTTGTCCCTTCACTCTTCCCCAGGGTTCTGCTTTGGAATTCCTCTTTTGGTGGGACACCTGAGGTAACAAATCTGAAAGGAGTCCTCCCATCCACAGATTGACGAAAAATAATTGGGATCGGGCCAAATCCACAGAGAGCAAGATTCGTCCCTGGCCCATGAGGCCTCCCCAACATTCCACGGCCATCGCTGAATCAAAATCCAGAGACAAAAGCCTGAGCACGCGCCTCAGACTCGCTCATTCTTCATATCCTGAAGAGTTCTTCAGATAAGAACCTACAGGGCACTAGCAGCCACCCAAAATATATAGTCTAACCTGGGCACTAATTCATTTTCTGACAACCTGAGCCCTGACCTCGTGACCAACACCCAGACAGCTGACCGCACACTGAGCACATCAGACCCGCCATGGCCTTAGGTCATCATCTCTTCCCCTACCTCAGTTTTCAGGCTTCAGAACCTAGACCTTACCCTAAGTTTTCAGGGTTCAGAACCATGAACCTAACCCTAACCCTGACCCCTACCATAAGCCTTACGCTAACCCTGACCTCAACGATGTCTAACCCTAAGCCTGACCCTAAGTCTTTCTTAACCCTAACACTAACCTTGTCTAAACCCAGCTCTGTTCCCTCCAGCAGGGACATCCCCGCACCCAGGCCTCCCACGTGCTGGGAGGAGGCTATATGGGGGTCACTGGATGGGCACTGCATTGAGTGGAGTGTTAGCCTTGAGCAGCATGGGGACCGGCAGCTCAGGGAGCTCTGGTGCAGCAGGAAGTTGGGTAATGAGCCCCCAGGCAGTCGTGACCTCACTTCCCTGACGACAGAGCCCAAAGGAATTGGAACCCACGTATCCAGGCACCCCATTACAGAGAAAGCCCCCTGCCCAGCTCATTTCTAGGCACATCCTAAAGGAAGCGACATGTTCTTCTGCTGTACTGAAGCCGAGAGGATTCAGGGAGAAGAGAGCTTGCCGGCCAGACAAGTCCCCTCCCTGGCAGGTCATATCAGGTTTCCCCAACGCCTCAGGACTTTGGCTAATAAAATCAAAAGGAGACATGAGGGGGCTCGGGGTCAGAGAGTCCCACACGTTCTATTCGACCGGTGTAGACCTAGGTCTCCTCCCCGTCTCTGTGTGTTTATGTGTGTGTGTGTGTGTGTGTGTGTGTGCCACTGGGTTTCTGTGTCTGTGTGTAAAGAGGACCTGGCCATGCCATCGTGGATGGAGATACCCCAAGCAGGATGAGGCTGATATGGGGTTAGATGTCTGGTGGGTAAGTCATGTTCACACCCGTTTAAGGCTGCTTAAGTGGGATGAGTTTTAGGGTCTACACCCTTCTGCCCAGGGTTTATCCTGAGACCCTGAATGGATGGGTCCATGACTCAGGAGCAGGGCTAACCCAAACAGTAACCACTAACCCTGACCCTGACACTGACTGTGAGCCTGCCCCAAACCCTAACCCAAGCCCTGAACCTGACTCTGACCCTGACCCTGACTGTGATCCTTACCTGAACGCAAAACAAAACCTAAGCCTGGCAAGGACCCTGATGTGGACCCTGAACCTAACCTAACTCTGACATTACCGTAAATATGACTAATACCTAACCATGACCCAGACCCTGACCCTAATCCTGACCCTGATGCTGATCTAAACCTGACCCTAACACTAACCCTGACACTGAATGTGAGCATGAACCTAACTCTAACCCTAAACCTAACCCTGACCCTGACACTAACACGGGCCCTGACCCGAAACCTAACGCTGAGCCTAACCCTAAAACTAACCCCTAACATTATCCCTGACACTGACCCTAACCCGGTCTAACCCTAACCCTCAAACTACCTCTAATCCTAACTCTAACCCCACTTTAACAATAATCCTGAACCTCTCCCTGACCCTGATCATAACCCTAACTCTAAACATTGCCTATGTCAGACCTTAACCTTAAACCTGACCCTGGCCTTGACCTTAACACTGACCCTAACCCTGACTGTAAACCTAACTCTGACCCAATCCGTGATCCTGAACAGAATCGTCACCCTAAAGCTCACACTGATCCTGAACCTACTCATAAAACAGAACCTAAACATAAAGCTGGCCTTACCATACCCATGAACCTAACCCTGACCCTGACCCTAACCCTGACAATAAACCTGTCCCAAATCTAAACATGACACTGACATGAAAGTTGCCCCCACACCAAAACTTGAACCTGACTCTAAATCTGACCATGACACTGAAACTGACCCGAAAACTAACCGTCATCCTAACACTGACCCTGTCCCTGACTGTGACCGTAACGCTAACCATGACCCTACTTACCCTAAACGTCTAACACTAACCCTGACCCTAAGTCTTTCTTAACCCTAACCCTAACACTAACCTAGTCTAAACCCAGCTCTGTTCCTTCCAGCGGGGACAACAGCTGCACCTAGTCCTGCCAGAGGGTGGGAGGAGGCAGTATGGGGGTCACTGCATGGGCACTGTGTTGAGTGGAGTGTGAGCCTTGAGCAGCATGGGGACCGGTGGCTCAGGGAGCTCTGGTGGAGCAGGAAGTTTGGTAAGGAGCCCCCAGGCAGTGGTGACCTCACTTCCCTGACGACAGAGCCCAAGGGAATTGAAACAAACGTATACAGGCACCCCATTACAGAGAAACCCCCAATGCCCAGCTCATATCTAGGCACATCCTAAAGGAAGCGACATGTTCTTCTGCTGTACTGAAGCTGAGAGGAGAGGATGCAGGGAGAAGACAGATCGCCCGCCAGACAAGTCCCCTACGTGGCAGGTCATATCAGGTTTCCCCAACGCTTCAGGCCCTTTGGCTAATAAACTCAAAAGGGGACACCAGGGGGCTCAGATCAGAGAGTCCCACACCTTCTGATCCACTCGTATAGGATTAGGTCTCCTCCCCGCTGTGTGTGTGTGTGGGGGCGTGCCTCTGTGTGTCTGTGTGTCTGTGTGTCAAGAGGTCCTGGCTATGCCATCGAAGGTGGAGATGCCCCAAGCAGGATCAGGCTGATGAGGGCTTAGATATCTGGTGGTCAAGTCATGTTCACACCCCAGTTTAATGCTAGTTAAGAGGGATCAGGTGTAGGGTCTAGACCCTTCTGCCCAGGGTATATCCTGAGACACTGAATGGATGGGTCCATGACCCAGGATCAGGGCTAACCCTAACAGTAACCACTAACCCTGACCCTGACCCTGACTGACTGTGAGACTGCCCCAAACCCTAACCCAAGCCGTGACCCTGACCCTGACCCTGACTGTGATCCTGACCTGAACCCTAAACCTAAACCTAAGCCTGACACTGACCCTGATGTGGACCCTGAACCCAAACCTAACTCTGACATTACTGTAAACATGACTGAAACCTAACTGGGACCCTGACCTTGTCCCTAATCCTAATCCTGACGCTGACCTAACCCGGACGCTAACCCTAAGCCTGAACGTGACTGTGAGCCTGACGCTAGCCCTAAAACTAAAGGTAACTCTAATCATGAACCTCTACGTACCCTGAACCTAAACCTAACGCTGAACCTGACCCTAACACTAACCCCTACCCTAAACCAAACCCTAACCCTGACCTTACGCTGTCTAACCCACCCTAAGCATAACCCTACTTATAAATCTAACCCAAACCCCCATCCCAAACCCTACCGCCAAAACCTAAGAGTGACACTAAACCGAATATTGATTCTATACCAAAGCCTGACCCTCAACCTGACCCTTGCCCTGACCTTATTCTGACCGTGACCCTGACCCTAATCCAAACCATGACACTACACTAACCACTACATAAAACTGTCCCTGACTCGAATGTGGATTTTAAACCAACCTGAACCTGACCCTCAACCTGACACTGGTGCTAAACTTCACCCTGAGCGTGACCCAGACCATGACCATAAATCTAACCTTGACCCTAACAGGGACCCCGACCATGACCTGAAAACTAAACCTGACCCTGACTGTGAGCCTGACCTTAACTCGAACCATAAATGTAACCCTGACCCTGCGCTGACACTGGCCCTCCTCGAATCCTATTGCTGATCCTAACCCTAACACTAACCCCTAAAACTACCACGGACACTGACCCTAACAAGTTCTAAACCTAACAGTCAACCTAACGCTAACCCTAACACTAACCCTAAACTTAAACAATAACCATGACCCTATACCTGATAATGATCATAACCCTAACCCGGAACTTTGCCTATACCAGACCCTGACCCTAAATCACCCTCACCCTGACCCTAAACCTAACCATGACCCTCACAATGACCACAATATAACCCTGTCCCTGACCCGAATGTGGACTTTAAACCAATACCTGATCCTACCATAAACCTGACACTGGCCCTAGACTTCAGCCTGACCCCGACCCAGGCAGAGACCATAAACTTAACTCTGACCCAAACAATGACCTTGACCCTGAAACTAACACTAAACCTGACACTGAATGAGAGCCTGACCCTAACTCTAACCCTAAACGTAACTCTGACACTGACACTAACATGGCCACAGACCCGAAACCTAAGGCTGAACCTAACCCTAAAAAAACCCCTAACATTATCCCTGACACTGACCCTAACCCATTCTAACCCTAACCCTCAACCTATCTCTAAGCCTAACTCTAACCTCACTTTAACAATTATCCTGACCCTCTCACTGAACCTGATCATAACCCTAACTCTGAACATTGCCTATGTCAGAACTTAACCTTAAAACTGACACTGACCTTGACCTTAATACTGATCCCAACCCTGACTGTAAACCTAACTCTGACCCAATCCGTGAGCCTGAACAGATTAGTAAACCTAAAGCTAACCCTGATCCTAAACCTACTCATAAAACAGAACCTAAACATAAAGCTGACCTTACCATAACCATGAACCTAACCCTGACCCTAACACTAACCCTAACACTAAACCCGTCCCAAACCTAACCCTGACCTGACTGACATGACCTTGCCCCCAAACCAAAACTTGAACCTGACCCGAAAACTGACCATGACCCTGAACCTGACCCTAAACCTAACCGTGAGCCTAACACTGACCCTGACCCTGACTCTGACCGTAACGCTAACCCTGAACCTACTGTGATCCTGACCCTAAACCTAACCATGAACCTAACCCTAACCCTGACCCCTACCCTAAGCCTTATGCTAACCCTGACCCCAAAGACGTCTAACCCTAACCCTGACCCTAATTCTTTCTTAACCCTAACCCTAACACTAACCTGGTCTAAATCCAGCTCTTTTCCATCCAGTGGGGAAAACAGCTGCACGCAGGCCACCCAGGGGCTGTGGGGAGGCTGTATGGGGGTCACAGGATGGGCACTGCATTGAGTGGAGTGTGAGCCTTGAGCAGCGTGGGGACCGGCGGCTCAGGGAGCTCTGGTGGAGCAGGAAGTTCGGTAAGGAACCCCCAGGCAGTGGTGACCTCACTTCCTTGACGAAGGGCCCAACGGAATTGGAACCCACGTATCCAGGCGTCCATTACAGAGAAAACGCCCTCCCCAGCTCTATCTAGGCACATCCTAAAGGAAGCGACATGTTCTTCTGCTGTACTGAAGCTGAAAGAATGCAGGGAGAAGAGACCTGGCCCGGCTGACACATCCCCTCCCTGGCAGGTCATATCAGGTTTCCCCAATGCCTCAGGCCCTTTGGCTCAAAAATCAAAATGTGACACCAGGGGGCACAGATCAGAGAGTCCCACACCTTCTGATCCACTCGTAAAAGCTTAGGTCTCCTCCCCGCTGTGTGTGGGTGTGTGTGTGTGTGGGGGGGGGTGTCTCTGTGTGTCTGTGTGTCTGTGTGTCAAGAGGTCCTGGCTATGCCATCGAGGGTGGAGATGCCCCAAGCAGGATCAGGCTGATGAGGGAGGTAGATGTCTCGTGGGCAAGTCATGTTCACACCCCAGTTTAAGGCTGGTTAAGAGGGATCGGGTGTAGGGTCTACACCCTTCTGCCCAGGGTTTATCCTGAGACCCTGAACGGATGGGTCCATGACCCAGGATCAGGGCTAACCCTAACAGTAACCACTAACCCTGACCCTGACTGACTGTGAGACTGCCCCAAACCCTAACCCAAGCCCTGACCCTGACCCTGACCCTGACTGTGATCCTGACCTGAACCCTAAACCTAAACCTAAGCCTGACACTGACCCTGATGTGGACCCTGAACCTAAACCTGACTCTGACATTACCGTAACCATGACTCAAACCTAACCAGGACCCTGACCCTGACCCTAATCCTAACCCTGACGCTGACCTAACCCAGACCCTAACCCTAACCCTGATCGTGACTTGAATTGACCCTAACCCTAAACCTTATGGTAACTCTAACCATGACCCTAATAAGGACCCTGAACCTACACCTCATGCTGACCCTGAACCTAACACTAACCCCTACCCTAAACCAAACCCTAACCCTGACCTTATGCTGTCTCACCCACCCTAACCATAACCCTACTTATAAATCTAACCCAAACCCCATCCCAACCCCTACCACCAAAACCTAAGTATGACACTGAACCGAATATTGACCCTCTACCAAAGCCTGACCCTCAACCTGACCCTGGCCCTGACCTTCTCCTGACCATGACCCTGACCCTAATCCAAACCATGACACTAACACTGACCACTACATAAACCTGTCCCTGACCCAAAAGTGGATTTAAACCAACCTGAACCTGACCCTCAACCAGACACTGGTGCTAAACTTCACCCTGAGCGTGACCCAGACCATGACCATAAACCTAACCTTGACCCTAACAGTGACCCCGACCCTGACCTGAAAACTAAACCTGACCCTGACTGTGAGCCTGACCTTAACTCGAACCATAAATGTAACCCTGACCCTTTCACTGACACTGGCCCTCCTCGAATCCTATTGCTGATCCTAACCCTAACACTAACCCCTAAACCTACCACGGACACTGACCCTAACAAGTTCTAAACCTAACAGTCAACCTAACGCTAACCCTAACACTAACCCCTAAACTTAAACAATAACCATGACCCTATACCTGATAATGATCATAACTCTAACCCGGAACTTTGCCTATACCAGACCCTGACCCTAAATCACCCTCACCCTGATCCTAAACCTAACCATGACCCTCACAATGACCACAATATAACCCTGTCCCTGACCCGAATGTGGACTTTAAACCAATACCTGATCCTATGTAAACCTGACACTGGCCCTAGACTTCACCCTGACCCCGACCCAGGCAAAGACCATAAACTTAACTCTGACCCAAACAATGACCCTGACGCTGAAACTAACACTAAACCTGACACTGAATGTGAGCCTGACCCTAACTCTAACCCTAAACGTAACCCTGACCCTGACACTAACATGGGCCCTGACCCGAAAGCTAAGGCGGAAACCTAACCCTAAAAAAACCCCTAACATTATCCCTGACACTGACCCTAACCCAGTCTAACCCTAACCCTCAATCTACCTCTAAGCCTAACCTGTCCCAAACCTAACCCTGACCCTGACATGAACCTTGCCACCAAACCAAAACTTGAACCTGACCGTAAATCTGACCATGACCCTGCCTGGACATAAACCTAACCGTCAGCCTAACACTGACCCTGACCCTGACTCTGACTGTAACGCTAACCCTGAACCTACTGTGATCCTGACCCTAAACCTAACCATGAACCTAACCCTAACCCTGACCCCTACCCTAAGCCTTATGCTAACCCTGACCCCAAAGATGTCTACCCTAAACCTGACCCTACGTCTTTCTTAGCCCTAACCCTAACACTAAGCTGGTCTAAACCCAGCTCTGTTCCCTCCAGCGGGGAAAACAGCTGCACCCAGGCCTCCCAGGGTCTGGGAGGAGGCTGTATGTGGGTCAATGGATGGGCACTGCATTGAGTGGAGTGTGAGCCTTGAGCAGCGTGGGGACCGGCGGCGGCTCAGGGAGCTCTGGTGGAGCAGGAAGTTTGGTAAGGAACCCCCAGGCATTCGTGACCTCACTTTCCTGACGACAGAGCCCAACGCAATTGGAACCCACGTATCCAGGCATCCCATTACAGAGAAACGCCCTCCCCAGATCTATCTAGGAACATCCTAAAGGAAGCACCACGTTCTTCTACTGTACTGAAGCCCAGAGGTTGCAGGGAGAAGTGAGCTCGCCCGCCAGACACGTCCCCTCCCTGGCAGGTCATATCAGGTTTCCCCAACGCCTCAGGCCCTTTCGCTAATAAAAAATCAAAAGGTGACACCAGTGGGCTCAGAGTCGGAGAGTCCCCACACCTTCTGATCTATGGGTGTAGCCCTAGGTGTCCTCCCTGTCTCTCTCCCTGTGTGTGTGTGTGTGTGTGTGTGTGTGTGTATGAGTGCGAGTGCCTCTGGGTGTCTGTGTGTCTGTGTGTAAAGAGTACCTGGCCATGCCATCCTGGGTGGAGATGCCCCAAGCAGGATGAGGCTGATATGGGGTTAGATGTCTGGTGGGTAAGTCATGTTCACACCCCAGTTTAAGGCTGCTTAAGTGGGATCAGTTGTAGGGTCTACACCCTTCTGCCCAGGGTTTATCCTGAGACCCTGAATGGATGAGTCCATGACTCAGGAGCGGGGCTAACCATAACAGTAACCACTAACCCTGACCCTGACACTGACTGTGAGCCTGCCCCAAACCCTAACCCAAGCCCTGAACCTGACTCTGACCCTGACCCTTACTGTGATCCTTACCTGAACCATAAACTGAAACCTAAGCCTGGAAAGGACCCTGATGTGGACCCTGAACCTAAACCTAACTGTGACATTAACGAAAATATGACTAATACCTCACCATGACCCATACCCTGACCCTAATCCTAACCCTGACGCAGACCTATCCCTGACCCTAACACTAACCCTGACACTGAATGTGAGCCTGAACCTAACTCTAACCCTAAATGTAATCCTGACCCTGACACTAACACGGGCACTGACCTGAAGCCTAATGCTGAACATAACCCTAAAACTAACCCCTAATAATATCCCTGACACTGACCTTAACCCGGTCTAATCGTAACCCTCAACCTACCACTAACCATAACCCTAACCCCACTTTAACAATTATCCTGACCCTCTCCCTGAACCTGATCATAACCCTAACTCTGAACTTTGCCTACGTCAGAACTTAACCTTAAAACTGACCCTGGCCTTGACCTTAACACTGACCCTAACCCTGACTTTAAACCTAACTCTGACCCAATCCGTGAGCCTGAACAGATTAGTAACCCTAAAGCTAACCCTGATCCTGAATCTACTCATAAAACAGATCCTAAACATAAAGCTGACCTTACCATCACCATGAACCTAACCCTGACCCTGACCCTAACCCTGACACTAAACCTGTCCCAAACCTAACCCTGACCTGACATGACCTTGCCGCCAAACCAAAACTTGAACCTGACCCTAAAACTGACCATGACCCTGAACCTGACCCTAAACCCAACTGTGAGCCTAACACTGACCCTGAGCCTGACTCTGCCTGTAACGCTAACCCTGAACCTACTGTGAGCCAGACCCTAAACCCATGACCATGAACCTAACCCTAACCCTGACCCCTACCCTAAGCCTTACGCTAACCCTGACCCCAAAGACGTCTAACCCTAACCCTGACCCAAAGTCATTCTTAACCCTAACCCTAACACTAACCTGGTCTAAAAGCAGCTCTGTTCACTCCAGCAGGGAAAACAGCTGCACGCAGGCCTCCCAGGGGCTGTGGGGAGGCTGTATGGGGGTCACAGAATGGGCACTGCATTGAGTGGAGTGTGAGCCTTGAGCAGCTTGGGGACCGGCGGCTCAGGGAGCTCTGGTGGAGCAGGAAGTTTGGTAAGGAGCCCCCAGGCAGTGGTGACCTCACTTCCTTGATGACTGAGCCCAAGGGAATTGGAACCCACATATCCAGGCACCCCATTACAGAGAAAACCGCCATGCCCAGCTCATTTCTAGGCACAACCTAAAGGAAGCGACGTGTTCTCTGTTGTACTAAAGCCGAGAGAATGCAGGGAGAAGAGACCTGGCCCTTCTGACACGTCTCCTCCCTGGCAGGTCATATCAGGTTTCCCCAATGCCTCAGGCCCTTTGGCTCAAAAATCAAAAGGTGACACCAGGGGGCTCAGATCAGAGAGTCCCACACCTTCTGATCCACTCGTATAGGCTTAGGTCTCCTCCCCGCTGTGTGTGGGTGTGTGTGTGGGGGGGGGTGTCTCTGTGTGTCTGTGTGTCTGTGTGTCAAGAGGTCCTGGCTATGCCATCGAGGGTGGAGATGCCCCAAGCTGGATCAGGCTGATGAGGGGAGGTAGATGTCTCGTGGGCAAGTCATGTTCACACACCCAGTTTAAGGCTGGTTAAGAGGGATCGGGTGTAGGGTCTACACCCTTCTGCCCAGGGTTTATCCTGAGACCCTGAACGGATGGGTCCATGACCCAGGATCAGGGCTAACCCTAACAGTAACCACTAACCCTGACCCTGACCCTGACTGACTGTGAGACTGCCCCAAACCCTAACCCAAGCCCTGACCCTGACCCTGACCCTGACCCTGACTGTGATCCTGACCTGAACCCTAAACCTAAACCTAAGCCTGACACTGACCCTGATGTGGACCCTGAACCTAAACCTAACTCTGACATTACCGTAACCATGACTCAAACCTAACCAGGACCCTGACCCTGACCCTAATCCTAACCCTGACGCTGACCTAACCCAGACCCTAACCCTAACCCTGATCGTGACTTGAATTGACCCTAACCCTAAACCTTATGGTAACTCTAACCATGACCCTAATAAGGACCCTGAACCTACACCTCATGCTGACCCTGAACCTAACACTAACCCCTACCCTAAACCAAACCCTAACCCTGACCTTATGCTGTCTCACCCACCCTAACCATAACCCTACTTATAAATCTAACCCAAACCCCATCCCAACCCCTACCACCAAAACCTAAGTATGACACTGAACCGAATATTGACCCTCTACCAAAGCCTGACCCTCAACCTGACCCTGGCCCTGACCTTCTCCTGACCATGACCCTGACCCTAATCCAAACCATGACACTAACACTGACCACTACATAAACCTGTCCCTGACCCAAAAGTGGATTTTAAACCAACCTGAACCTGACCCTCAACCAGACACTGGTGCTAAACTTCACCCTGAGCGTGACCCAGACCATGACCATAAACCTAACCTTGACCCTAACAGTGACCCCGACCCTGACCTGAAAACTAAACCTGACCCTGACTGTGAGCCTGACCTTAACTCGAACCATAAATGTAACCCTGACCCTTTCACTGACACTGGCCCTCCTCGAATCCTATTGCTGATCCTAACCCTAACACTAACCCCTAAACCTACCACGGACACTGACCCTAACAAGTTCTAAACCTAACAGTCAACCTAACGCTAACCCTAACACTAACCCTAAACTTAAACAATAACCATGACCCTATACCTGATAATGATCATAACTCTAACCCGGAACTTTGCCTATACCAGACCCTGACCCTAAATCACCCTCACCCTGATCCTAAACCTAACCATGACCCTCACAATGACCACAATATAACCCTGTCCCTGACCCGAATGTGGACTTTAAACCAATACCTGATCCTACGTAAACCTGACACTGGCCCTAGACTTCACCCTGACCCCGACCCAGGCAAAGACCATAAACTTAACTCTGACCCAAACAATGACCCTGACGCTGAAAACTAACACTAAACCTGACACTGAATGTGAGCCTGACCCTAACTCTAACCCTAAACGTAACCCTGACCCTGACACTAACATGGGCCCTGACCCGAAAGCTAAGGCGGAACCTAACCCTAAAAAAAACCCCTAACATTATCCCTGACACTGACCCTAACCCAGTCTAACCCTAACCCTCAATCTACCTCTAAGCCTAACCTGTCCCAAACCTAACCCTGACCCTGACATGAACCTTGCCACCAAACCAAAACTTGAACCTGACCGTAAATCTGACCATGACCCTGCCTGGACATAAACCTAACCGTCAGCCTAACACTGACCCTGACCCTGACTCTGACTGTAACGCTAACCCTGAACCTACTGTGATCCTGACCCTAAACCTAACCATGAACCTAACCCTAACCCTGACCCCTACCCTAAGCCTTACGCTAACCCTGACCCCAAAGATGTCTACCCTAAACCTGACCCTACGTCTTTCTTAGCCCTAACCCTAACACTAAGCTGGTCTAAACCCAGCTCTGTTCCCTCCAGCGGGGAAAACAGCTGCACCCAGGCCTCCCAGGGTCTGGGAGGAGGCTGTATGTGGGTCAATGGATGGGCACTGCATTGAGTGGAGTGTGAGCCTTGAGCAGCGTGGGGACCGGCAGCTCAGGGAGCTCTGGTGGAGCAGGAAGTTTGGTAAGGAACCCCCAGGCATTCGTGACCTCACTTTCCTGACGACAGAGCCCAACGCAATTGGAACCCACGTATCCAGGCATCCCATTACAGAGAAACGCCCTCCCCAGATCTATCTAGGAACATCCTAAAGGAAGCACCACGTTCTTCTACTGTACTGAAGCCCAGAGGTTGCAGGGAGAAGTGAGCTCGCCCGCCAGACACGTCCCCTCCCTGGCAGGTCATATCAGGTATTCCCAACGCCTCAGGCCCTTTCGCTAATAAAATCAAAAGGTGACACCAGTGGGCTCAGAGTCGGAGAGTCCCACACCTTCTGATCTATGGGTGTAGCCCTAGGTGTCCTCCCTGTCTCTCTCCCTGTGTGTGTGTGTGTGTGTGTGTGTGTGTGTGTATGAGTGCGAGTGCCTCTGGGTGTCTGTGTGTCTGTGAGTAAAGAGTAACTGGCCATGCCATCCTGGGTGGAGATGCCCCAAGCAGGATGAGGCTGATATGGGTTTAGATGTCTGGTGGGTAAGTCATGTTCACACCCCAGTTTAAGGCTGCTTAAGTGGGATCAGTTGTAGGGTCTACACCCTTCTGCCCAGGGTTTATCCTGAGACCCTGAATGGATGAGTCCATGACTCAGGAGCGGGGCTAACCATAACAGTAACCACTAACCCTGACCCTGACACTGACTGTGAGCCTGCCCCAAACCCTAACCCAAGTCCTGAACCTGACTCTGACCCTGACCCTTACTGTGATCCTTACCTGAACCATAAACCGAAACCTAAGCCTGGAAAGGACCCTGATGTGGACCCTGAACCAAAATCTAACTCTGACATTAACGAAAATATGACTAATACCTCACCATGACCCATACCCTGACCCTAATCCTAACCCTGACGCAGACCTATCCCTGACCCTAACACTAACCCTGACACTGAATGTGAGCCTGAACCTAACTCTATCCCTAAATGTAATCCTGACCCTGACACTAACACGGGCCCTGACCTGAAACCTAATGCTGAACATAACCCTAAAACTATCCCCTAATAGTATCCCTGACACTGACCTTAACCCGGTCTAATGCTAACCCTCAACCTACCTCTAACCATAACCCTAAGCCCACTTTAACAATTATCCTGACCCTCTCCCTGAACCTGATCATAACCCTAACTGTGAACTTTGCCTACGTCAGAACTTAACCTTAAAACTGACCCTGGCCTTGACCTTAACACTGACCCTAACCCTGACTGTAAACCTAACTCTGACCCAATCCGTGAGCCTGAACAGATTAGTAACCTTAAAGCTAACCCTGATCCTGAATCTACTCATAAAACAGAACCTAAACATAAAGCTGACCTTACCATCACCATGAACCTAACCCTGACCCTGACCCTAACCCTGACACTAAACCTGTCCCAAACCTAACCTTGACCTGACATGACCTTGCCCCCAAACCAAAACTTGAACCTGACCCGAAAACTGACCATGACCCTGAATCTTACCCTAAACGTAACCGTGAGCCTAACACTGACCCTGAGCCTGACTCTGACCGTAACGCTAATCCTGAACCTACTGTGAGCCAGACCCTAAACCTAACCATGAACCTAACCCTAACCCTGACCCCTACCCTAAGCCTTATGCTAACCCTGACCCCAAAGACGTCTAACCCTAACCCTGACCCTAATTCTTTCTTAACCCTAACCCTAACACTAACCTGGTCTAAATCCAGCTCTTTTCCATCCAGTGGGGAAAACAGCTGCACGCAGGCCTCCCAGGGGCTGTGGGGAGGCTGTATGGGGTTCACAGGATGGGCACTGCATTGAGTGGAGTGTGAGCCTTGAGCAGCGTGGGGGCCCGTCGGCTCAGGGAGCTCTGGTGGAGCAGGAAGTTCGGTAAGGAACCCCCAGGCAGTGGTGACCTCACTTCCTTGACGAAGGGCCCAACGGAATTGGAACCCACGTATCCAGGCATCCATTACAGAGAAACGCCCTCCCCAGCTCTATCTAGGCACATCCTAAAGGAAGCGACATGTTCTTCTGCTGTACTGAAGCCGAGAGAATGCAGGGAGAAGAGACCAGGCCCTTCTGACACGTCCCCCTCCCTGGCAGGTCATATCAGGTTTCCCCAATGCCTCAGGCCCTTTGGCTCAAAAATCAAAAGGTGACACCAGGGGGCTCAGATCAGAGAGTCCCACACCTTCTGATCCACTCCTTTAGGCTTAGGTCTCCTCCCCGCTGTGTGTGGGTGTGTGTGTGGGGGGGGGGGTGTCTCTGTGTGTCTGTGTATCTGTGTGTCAAGAGGTCCTGGCTATGCCATCGAGGGTGGAGATGCCCCAAGCAGGATCAGGCTGATGAGGGAGGTAGATGTCTCGTGGGCAAGTCATGTTCACACCCCAGTTTAAGGCTGGTTAAGAGGGATCGGGTGTAGGGTCTACACCCTTCTGCCCAGGGTTTATCCTGAGACCCTGAACGGATGGGTCCATGACCCAGGATCAGGGCTAACCCTAACAGTAACCACTAACCCTGACCCTGACCCTGACTGACTGTGAGACTGCCCCAAACCCTAACCCAAGCCCTGACCCTGACCCTGACCCTGACCCTGACTGTGATCCTGACCTGAACCCTAAACCTAAACCTAAGCCTGACACTGACCCTGATGTGGACCCTGAACCTAAACCTAACTCTGACATTACCGTAACCATGACTCAAACCTAACCAGGACCCTGACCCTGACCCTAATCCTAACCCTGACGCTGACCTAACCCAGACCCTAACCCTAACCCTGATCGTGACTTGAATTGACCCTAACCCTAAACCTTATGGTAACTCTAACCATGACCCTAATAAGGACCCTGAACCTACACCTCATGCTGACCCTGAACCTAACACTAACCCCTACCCTAAACCAAACCCTAACCCTGACCTTATGCTGTCTCACCCACCCTAACCAAACCATAACCCTACTTATAAATCTAACCCAAACCCCATCCCAACCCCTACCACCAAAACCTAAGTATGACACTGAACCGAATATTGACCCTCTACCAAAGCCTGACCCTCAACCTGACCCTGGCCCTGACCTTCTCCTGACCATGACCCTGACCCTAATCCAAACCATGACACTAACACTGACCACTACATAAACCTGTCCCTGACCCAAAAAAGTGGATTTTAAAACCAACCTGAACCTGACCCTCAACCAGACACTGGTGCTAAACTTCACCCTGAGCGTGACCCAGACCATGACCATAAACCTAACCTTGACCCTAACAGTGACCCCGACCCTGACCTGAAAACTAAACCTGACCCTGACTGTGAGCCTGACCTTAACTCGAACCATAAATGTAACCCTGACCCTTTCACTGACACTGGCCCTCCTCGAATCCTATTGCTGATCCTAACCCTAAGACTAACCCCTAAACCTACCACGGACACTGACCCTAACAAGTTCTAAACCTAACAGTCAACCTAACGCTAACCCTAACACTAACCCTAAACTTAAACAATAACCATGACCCTATACCTGATAATGATCATAACTCTAACCCGGAACTTTGCCTATACCAGACCCTGACCCTAAATCACCCTCACCCTGATCCTAAACCTAACCATGACCCTCACAATGACCACAATATAACCCTGTCCCTGACCCGAATGTGGACTTTAAACCAATACCTGATCCTACGTAAACCTGACACTGGCCCTAGACTTCACCCTGACCCCGACCCAGGCAAAGACCATAAACTTAACTCTGACCCAAACAATGACCCTGACGCTGAAACTAACACTAAACCTGACACTGAATGTGAGCCTGACCCTAACTCTAACCCTAAACGTAACCCTGACCCTGACACTAACATGGGCCCCTGACCCGAAAGCTAAGGCGGAACCTAACCCTAAAAAAAACCCCTAACATTATCCCTGACACTGACCCTAACCCAGTCTAACCCTAACCCTCAATCTACCTCTAAGCCTAACCTGTCCCAAACCTAACCCTGACCCTGACATGAACCTTGCCACCAAACCAAAACTTGAACCTGACCGTAAATCTGACCATGACCCTGCCTGGACATAAACCTAACCGTCAGCCTAACACTGACCCTGACCCTGACTCTGACTGTAACGCTAACCCTGAACCTACTGTGATCCTGACCCTAAACCTAACCATGAACCTAACCCTAACCCTGACCCCTACCCTAAGCCTTACGCTAACCCTGACCCCAAAGATGTCTACCCTAAACCTGACCTACGTCTTTCTTAGCCCTAACCCTAACACTAAGCTGGTCTAAACCCAGCTCTGTTCCCTCCAGCGGGGAAAACAGCTGCACCCAGGCCTCCCAGGGTCTGGGAGGAGGCTGTATGTGGGTCAATGGATGGGCACTGCATTGAGTGGAGTGTGAGCCTTGAGCAGCGTGGGGACCGGCGGCTCAGGGAGCTCTGGTGGAGCAGGAAGTTTGGTAAGGAACCCCCAGGCATTCGTGACCTCACTTTCCTGACGACAGAGCCCAACGCAATTGGAACCCACGTATCCAGGCATCCCATTACAGAGAAACGCCCTCCCCAGATCTATCTAGGAACATCCTAAAGGAAGCACCACGTTCTTCTACTGTACTGAAGCCCAGAGGTTGCAGGGAGAAGTGAGCTCGCCCGCCAGACACGTCCCCCCTCCCTGGCAGGTCATATCAGGTTTCCCCAACGCCTCAGGCCCTTTCGCTAATAAAATCAAAAGGTGACACCAGTGGGCTCAGAGTCGGAGAGTCCCACACCTTCTGATCTATGGGTGTAGCCCTAGGTGTCCTCCCTGTCTCTCTCCCTGTGTGTGTGTGTGTGTGTGTGTGTGTGTGTGTGTGTATGAGTGCGAGTGCCTCTGGGTGTCTGTGTGTCTGTGAGTAAAGAGTACCTGGCCATGACATCCTGGGTGGAGATGCCCCAAGCAGGATGAGGCTGATATGGGGTTAGATGTCTGGTGGGTAAGTCATGTTCACACCCCAGTTTAAGGCTGCTTAAGTGGGATCAGTTGTAGGGTCTACACCCTTCTGCCCAGGGTTTATCCTGAGACCCTGAATGGATGAGTCCATGACTCAGGAGCGGGGCTAACCATAACAGTAACCACTAACCCTGACCCTGACACTGACTGTGAGCCTGCCCCAAACCCTAACCCAAGCCCTGAACCTGACTCTGACCCTGACCCTGACTGTGATCCTTACCTGAACCATAAACCGAAACCTAATCCTGGAAAGGACCCTGATGTGGACCCTGAACCTAAATCTAACTCTGACATTAACGAAAATATGACTAATACCTCACCATGACCCATACCCTGACCCTAATCCTAACCCTGACGCAGACCTATCCCTGACCCTAACACTAACCCTGACACTGAATGTGAGCCTGAACCTAACTCTAACCCTAAATGTAATCCTGACCCTGACACTAACACGGGCCCTGACCTGAAACCTAATGCTGAACATAACCCTAAAACTATCCCCTAATAGTATCCCTGAAACTGACCTTAACCCGGTCTAATCCTAACCCTCAACCTACCTCTAACCATAACCCTAACCCCACTTTAAATTTATCCTGACCCTCTCTCCCTGAACCTGATCATAACCCTAAGTGTGAACTTTGCCTACGTCAGAACTTAACCTTAAAACTGACCCTGGCCTTGACCTTAACACTGACCCTAACCCTGACTGTAAACCTAACTCTGACCCAATCCGTGAGCCTGAACAGATTAGTAACCCTAAAGCTAACCCTGATCCTGAATCTACTCATAAAACAGAACCTAAACATAAAGCTGACCTTACCATCACCATGAACCTAACCCTGACCCTGACCCTAACCCTGACACTAAACCTGTCCCAAACCTAACCTTGACCTGACATGACCTTGCCCCCAAACCAAAACTTGAACCTGACCCGAAAACTGACCATGACCCTGAATCTTACCCTAAACGTAACCGTGAGCCTAACACTGACCCTGAGCCTGACTCTGACCGTAACGCTAATCCTGAACCTACTGTGAGCCAGACCCTAAACCTAACCATGAACCTAACCCTAACCCTGACCCCTACCCTAAGCCTTATGCTAACCCTGACCCCAAAGACGTCTAACCCTAACCCTGACCCTAATTCTTTCTTAACCCTAACCCTAACACTAACCTGGTCTAAATCCAGCTCTTTTCCATCCAGTGGGGGAAAACAGCTGCACGCAGGCCTCCCAGGGGCTGTGGGGAGGCTGTATGGGGTTCACAGGATGGGCACTGCATTGAGTGGAGTGTGAGCCTTGAGCAGCGTGGGGACCGGCGGCTCAGGGAGCTCTGGTGGAGCAGGAAGTTCGGTAAGGAACACCCAGGCAGTGGTGACCTCACTTCCTTGATGAAGGGCCCAACGGGATTGAAACCCACGTATCCAGGCATCTATTACAGAGAAACGCCCTCCCCAGCTCTATCTAGGCACATCCTAAAGGAAGCGACATGTTCTTCTGCTGTACTGAAGCCGAGAGAATGCAGGGAGAAGAGACCAGGCCCTTCTGACACGTCCCCTCCCTGGCAGGTCATATCAGATTTCCCCAATGCCTCAGGCCCTTTGGCTCAAAAATCAAAAGGTGACACCAGGGGGCTCAGATCAGAGAGTCCCACACCTTCTGATCCACTCGTATAGGCTTAGGTCTCCTCCCCGCTGTGTGTGGGTGGTGTGTGTGTGGGGGGTGTCTCTGTGTGTCTGTGTGTCTGTGTGTCAAGAGGTCCTGGCTATGCCATCGAGGGTGGAGAGATGCCCCAAGCAGGATCAGGCTGATGAGGGAGGTAGATGTCTCGTGGGCAAGTCATGTTCACACCCCAGTTTAAGGCTGGTTAAGAGGGATCGGGTGTAGGGTCTACACCCTTTCTGCCCAGGTTTATCCTGAGACCCTGAAAGCGGATGGGTCCATGACCCAGGATCAGGGGGCTAACCCTAACAGTAACCACTAACCCTGACCCTGACCCTGACCCTGACTGACTGTGAGACTGCCCCAAAACCCTAACCCAAGCCCTGACCCTGACCCTGACCCTGACCCTGACTGTGATCCTGACCTGAACCCCTAAACCTAAACCTAAGCCTGACACTGACCCTGATGTGGACCCTGAACCTAAACCTAACTCTGACATTACCGTAACCATGACTCAAACCTAACCAGGACCCTGACCCTGACCCCTAATCCTAACCCTGACGCTGACCTAACCCAGACCCTAACCCTAACCCTGATCGTGACTTGAATTGACCCTAACCCTAAACCTTATGGTAACTCTAACCATGACCCTAATAAGGACCCTGAACCTACACCTCATGCTGACCCTGAACCTAACACTAACCCCTACCCTAAACCAAACCCTAACCCTGACCTTATGCTGTCTCACCCACCCCCACTAACCATAACCCTACTTATAAATCTAAACCCAAACCCCATCCCAACCCCTACCCACCAAAACCTAAGTATGACAACTGAACCGAATATTGACCCTCTACCAAAGCCTGACCCCTCAACCTGACCCTGGCCCTGACCTTCTCCTGACCATGACCCTGACCCTAATCCCAAACCATGACACTAACACACTGACCACTACATAAACCTGTCCCTGACCCAAAATTGATTTTAAACCAACCTGAACCTGACCCTCAACCAAGACACTGGTGCTAAAACTTCACCCTGAGCGTGACCCCAGACCATGACCATAAACTACCGTAACCTTGACCCTAACAGTGACCCCGACCCTGACCTGAAAACTAAACCTGACCCCCCTGACTGTGAGCCTGACCTTAACTCGAACCATAAATGTAACCCTGACCCTTTCGCTGGGGGACACTGGCCCTCCTCGAATCCCTATTGCTGATCCTAACCCTAAAACTAACCCCTAAACCTACCACGGACACTGACCCTAACAAGTTCTAAAACCTAACAGTCAAACCTAACGCTCTAAACCCTCTAACACTCACTACCTAAACTTAAACAATAACCATGACCCTATACCTGATAATGATCATAACCTTGTCTAATAGCCCTGAACTTTGCCTATACCAGACCCCGACCCTAAATCACCCTCACCCTGATCCTAAACCTAACCATGACCCTCACAATGACCACAATATAACCCTGTCCCTGACCCGAATGTGGACTTTTAAACCAATACCTGATCCTACGTAAACCTTACACCTGAAATGGCCTAGACTTCACCCTGACCCCGACCCAGGCAAAGACCATAAAACTTAACCCTCTGACCCAAAACAATGACCCTGACGCTGAAACTAACACTAAACCTGACCACTGAATGTGAGCCTGAACCCTTAACTCTAACCCTAAACGTACCCTACCCTGACCCTGGGGGGAACACCTAAAACTTGGGCCCTGAACCCGAAAGCTAAGGCTTTGAACTAACCCTAAAAAAAACCCATAAATATCCCTGACACTGACCCCATACCCAACGCTGACCCATAACCATCAACTCTAACACCTCTAAGCCCTACACCCTGTCCACAACCTAACCCACTGGCCCTTGACCCCTCTGCCACCAAAACCAAAACCCCTTGAACCCTGAACGTTAAATCTGACAGCCCTGACACTGCCCTGGACATAAAAACCTAACCGCTCACGCTGTTACCCTGAACCCTGACTCACCTTAACTAACTCTAACCCGCCTCCCTGAACCCCTACTGTGCCCGGACCCTAACCGAAACCTGAACCTACTATAAAAACTAACCCTAACCCCTGAGCCCCAACCACCATGACACCTAGGCCTAAACCCTGACCCTAAGCAAGTTCTTAACCCTAACCTGACACTAACTAATGTCGACACCTACCCCTAACCCTAACACTAAAACTGTCCGTCAGACCAACCAGATCTGTTCCTCCCAGGGTGGGAAAACAGCCCTGCACCCCTGGCATCCCACCCTCCCCCACCCTGCACTGTGTCAGTACCGGACTCGGACCCCTAATGCGGCGCACCAAGCTGGACACTGCTTGAGTGGTGTGTTGAGCCTGAGAACAGCGGACCTGGGAACCGGCGAGGGACCTTATGGTGGCGCAGGAAGTTTGGTAAGGGACCCCATGGCATTGGTGGACCTCACCCCCACTTGACGACACAGCCCAGGAATCATCTGGAAACCCACATATCCAAGGCTTACCATTTTACAAGAAACACCATGAACCTTCGGCTCATCTGCATAACTTTTTACAACCCAGCACACGTCTCTATATGTACCCACTGCAAGCCCCTGAGGTATTGAAGGGAAAGAACTAAGTCTTCCCCCCAATGCCCCCGTCCCCCCACCTGCAACAGTGCATTGCCCATCACCTGGACTTTCTTTCGGTCAATTATCCCTTTTTACCCAGGCCCTTCACCTTACTAAAATAAATCACAGGTGACCCTTGACCCCTAGAGTCCCTACACCTGCTAATCACACAATGTGTAGCCCTAGGACCTGAACGACTCACCACTGCGTTCCCCCCTGGGTACCCTGTGGTGCGTGATGTGTGTATGCCTCTGCCTGTGTGTCTATCAACTGTTTAAACGGTAGTCCCTGGCCATGCTATCCCCTGGAGATGCCCAAACCCACTCCGATCTCTAACCCTTGATGAGGGGGTAGATGTCTAACCTCATGTTCACACCTAAGTTAAAGGCTACCTAAAAAACCCAGGTCTATAATCCCAAAACTAGGCCTAAGGGACGGGTCCCCCCTAACCCTCGCGTTCGTTTCCACCTACCCCTGAAACCTGAATGGATGAGCCCCCCCGCCCAAAACCCCTTACCAAGGCGCCCCGGTAACCCTGACCCTGACAGTAACCACCTGAACCTAAACTTCACCCTTGGACAAAACTGTGATGACCCTGGCCCAAACTAAATTGGACCAAACCATGATGTCAACATAACTCTTGACCCTGACCCTAATCCTAACCCTGTCGCTGGGACCCTAACCCGACCCACCCACTAACACTCTTGAAAACCCCCGTTGTACGTATGGAAACTCTAACCGTAACCCTAAAAGACCCCTGAACCTCCCATCTGCTGACCCTGACCTCCTAAACCTAACTAAACCAAAACGACACTAAACGCTGTCTACGCTAAAAATGACTACTCCCCCCTACACCTAACCCATAACCCTACTGCCTAAACCTAACCCTGACCCCTGAACAAGTTTTCCCTTGACCCTTGACCTGACACTAACCCTGACCACTGAACCTGACCCCTGAACCTTGACTAACTCTGACCCCTAACCACCTGTAACCCCGAAGGTGACACATTACTGAACTTTGAACCTACCCCTGACTCGAATCTTCACACCAGGACCCTTGAATGACCTAAACATTGGGTTCACCATATGCAAAAAACTCTAACCCCCTGAATCATTCTCCCTAGACAAACCATAAATGACCCTTAACACGCGTCGTAATCCACTAACCTCAACCTATATTTGACTGAACCTCTAACCCGTAACCCCACGGACCCACTACCAATTACCTAACCCCCCCCCTAGAAACCTAACGCTGACTTCATAAGCTCGTTCTAACTGAACCCTAACTATCCTGACCTAAAAAAAGATCATTAACCCTTAAATCTGACTTAAACCACCTGACCCTCCTGGCCTTGACCCTTAACCCATGATGACCCTAAACCCTGACCCTAATGTGTTCCTTAACCACCTAACTCCTGCACCCCTAGACTTGCCCCTGTGCCCGAACCTGGCAAGATTAAGTAACCCTAAAAGACCCTGCTTCACCCTGATCCTGAACCTACTCATGTAACAACTTTAACTACTAAACATAAAAGTCCCTTTACCAAACCCCCATGAAACCTAACCCTTGACCCTAACCCTAAACCCCTGACCTAAAACCTGTACCCAAACCTAACCCCTGACCCTGACATGACCTTTTTCCAGGCCCAAACCAAATCAGCCTGATGCCCCTGACCTGATAACCACTGAAACATGACATGTCTGAACCTAAAGACTGACCCTTGGTGCACTAATACAAAGGATGAAACTGTTTAAACCTAACCACTGACCCTGAGCCTGAAAACAGATGCTGAGAAGCTAACCTGAAGTACTGTGTGGAAGTCAGACCCTAAAGTAACCTAAACATGAACCTAACACCTACCCTGACCCTAACCCTTTTTTACCCTGTTTCACCGCTGCCCTGACATGACCTACCCCAAAGCGACGTCTTGAACCTGACTAAACCTCCCTACCTGTCTTCTTAACGTACCCTAAACCCTAACACTTAACCCTGGCTAATCCTAAAAGACCAGGGAAGCCCCCCTTTCCAGTGGGCCTAAACCCAGGTGAAACCTACCAGGCATAGTAACCCGGACCCCAAAGCCGTCTAAATCCTAAACCCTGACAGCGACTTCTCTTAACCCTAACCCTAAACACTCTAACCTGGTCTGTCTTGTCTGCTTTTCCATCCATGAAACCCCTGCCCCCAGCCTCAGGGACTGCATATGACGGGATGGAGCTCATGCCTTTTTGTGTGGAGTCTTGAGGTAGCTGGGACAACCACAAGGCCTCAGGGAGCTCTGGTGGAGCAGGAAGTTTCGGTTAAGGAAACCCCAGGCAACTGGTTGACCTCACATTCATTGCCGACAATAGGCAGCCAAAAGGGAATTGTTTCCTCAGTTTTCAGGCAGTCCCATTCACAGCGCGTGTCTTCCACCCCACCCAGCTCATATCTAGGTCAATCCCTAAAAAGAAGCGACCTGAGGTGTTCTGCTTTACGTGAACGCTGAGAGCCCAAGTAGGCAGGAGAAGCCACCCTTGCCGTATAGACACGTCACACCTGTTGCGGGGTAAATATCACAGGTTTCCCCAATGGGCCTCAGGGCCCTTGCGGTTCAAAAACTCAAAAGCAGGTGACACCAGGGTTGTGAGTGGCTGGGGGTCAAGTCATGAGAGTTTACCACCTTTTCGACAGTGCTCCACTTAATGTTTGTCTCCCCATTAGGGGTATCCCCCTTGTTGCTGTGTGGTGTGTGTGGGGTGGGGTGTCTCTGTGGGGTTTTGTGTCTACTGTGCTGTCTCATGACCCCAGGATCAGGGCGGGTGAGAAGATACGACCCAAGACCCCAAGCAGGATCAGGGCCCTTTGTTTAAGCGAGGTGTTTAGATTATTATGACCCTGGGCCTTGTGACCCTTGAGACCTGTCCCCACCCCAGTTTAAGCTGGCCTTGTTCAAGTGTTGGATCAAGGGTGTAGGGTCTACCAACCCTCTACTGCCCAGGGTTTTTACAAAATTTTTTCCTTGAGACCCTGAAACGGATGGGAATTACCCATGACCCCAGGATCGCAGGTTTGAAACCCTTAACAGAACCATCTAAACCCTGACCCTGACCCTGACGTGACCTGGAAACCTGCCTCCATATTACCCTAATACCCAACAGCCCTGAAGCCTGAGCCCTGAACCCTGGACCCTGAAAAACTTGTGAACCTGACCTGATACCCTAAACCCTAAACCTAAGCCGCTGACACTGGACCCTGCCTGGATTGTGGACCCGCTAGACACCTAAACCTAACCTCTGACATTACCGTAACCATGAACTGAAACCCTAACTAGGACCCGCTGAAGCCCTTGACCCTAATCCTAATCCTGACGACTGACTCCTAAATTCCGGACCCTAAACCCATAGCCCCTGAAACCTGAAACCTCTTGCTGAGCCCTGAATTAGTGGCTACCCTAAAACTAAAGGTAACTCTAACCATGACCCTAATAAGGACCCACTGAACCTAACACCTAAAATGCCTGACCCTGTGAAACCCGTAACACTAACCCCCTTCCTACCCTAAACCAAAACCCTAACCCTGACCCGTTATGCTGTTCACCTTAACCCAACTTCTACCCCACCCTAAACCATAACCCCTACTTATAAATCTAACCCAAACCACCACCCCCCCCTCCCAAACCCTACCACCAAAACCCTTAGAAGTATGACACAACCTGACCGAATATTGACCCTCCTACCAAAGCCTGACCCTCAACCTGACCCTGGCCCTGACCTTCATCTGACCATGACCCTGACCCCTAATCCAAACCCCATGACACTAACACACTTTGACCACTACATAAACCCCTGTCCCCTGGTGACCCCAAAATGTTGGATTTTAAACCAACCTGAACACCTGACCCTCAACCAAGACACTGGTGCTAAACTTCACCCTGAGCGTGACCCAGGACCATGACCATAAACCTAACCCTTGACCCCTAACAGTGACCCCGACCCCGACCTGACCTGAAAAACTAAACCCTGACCCTGACTGTGAGCCTGACCTTAACTCGAACCAATAAATGTAAACCCTGACCCTGACGCTGACACTGGCCCTCCTCGAATCCTATTGCTGATCCTAAACCTAAACACTAACCCCTAAACCTACCACGGACACTGACCCTAACAAGTTCTAAACCCTAAACAGTCAACTAAACGCTAACCCTAAACACTAACCCCCTAAACTTAAACACAATAACCATGACCCTATACCTGATAATGATCATAACTCTAACCCGGAACTTGCCTATACCAGACCCTGACCCTAAATCACCCTCACCCTGATCCTAAACCTAACCATGACCCTCACAATGACCACAATATAACCCTGTCCCTGACCCGAATGTGGACTTTAAACCATATACCTGATCCTACGTAAACCTGACACTGGCCCTAGACTTCACCCTGACCCCGACCCAGGCAAAAGACCCATAAAACTTAACTCTGACCCAAACAATGACCCTGACGCTGAACGCTGATTGAAACTAACACTAAACCTGACACTGAATGTGAGCCTGACCCCCTAACTCTAACCCTAAACGTAACCCTGACCCCTGACACTAACATGGGCCCTGACCCGAAAGCTAAGGGCTGAAACTAACCCTAAAAAAAAACCCCCTAACATTATCCCTGACACTGACCCTAACCCAGTCCACCTCCTAAACCCTAACCCTCAATCTACCTCTAAGCCTAACCCTGTCCCAAACCCCAAACTAACCCTGACCCATGACATGAACCTTGCCACCAAACCAAAAACTTGAACCCTGACCGTAAATCTGACCATGACCCTGCCTGGGACATAAACCCTAACCGTCAGCCTAACACTGACCCTGACCCCTGACTCTGACTGTAACGCTAACCCCTGAAACCTACTGTGATCCTGACCCTAAACCTAACCATGAAACCTAACCCTAACCCTGACCCCGTACCCTAAGCCTTACGCTAACCCCTGACCCCCCAAGATGTCTAACCCCTAAACCTGACCCCTGAACCCTACGTCTTTCTTAGCCCTAACCCTAACACTAAGCTGGTCCCTAAACCCAGCTCTGTTCCCTCCAGGCAGCGGGGAAAAAGGGAAAACAGCTGCACCCAGGGCCTCCCAGGGTCTGGGAGGAGGCTGTATGTGGGGTCAATGGATGGGCACTGCATTGAGTGGAGTGTGAGCCTTGAGCAGCGTGGGGACCGGCGGCGCTCAGGGAGCTCTGGTGGCAGCAGGAAAGTTTGGTAAGGAACCCCCCGGCCCCCAGGCATTCGTGACCTCACTTTCCTGACGACAGGGCCCAACGCAATTGGAACCCCACGTATCCCAGGCATCCCATTACAGAGAAGAAACGCCCCGCCTCCCCAGATCTATCTAGGAACATCCCTAAAGGAAGCACCACGTTCTTCTACTGTACTGAAGCCCAGAGGAGCCAGGGAAGAAGAAGTGAGCTCGCCCCTGCCAGACACGTCCCCCTCCCTGGCAGGGTCATATCAGGTTTCCCCAAACGCCTCAGGCCCTTTCGCTAATTAAAATCAAAAAAAGGTGACACCAGTGGGCTCAGAGTCGGAGAGTCCCACACCTTCTGATCTATGGGTGTAAAATGCCCTAGGTGTCCTCCCTATGTCTCTCTCCCTGTGTCCCTGTGCTGTGGTGTGTGTGTGTTTGTGTGTGTGTCATGAGTGCGAGTGCCTCTGGGACCTGTGGGTGTTGTGTGTCTGTGAGTAAAGAGTATGTACTGGCCATGCCATCCTGGGTGGGAGAATTTCGCCCCAAAGCAGGATGAGGCTGATATGGGGTGTAGAGATGTACTGGCTGGGTAAGTCATGTTCACACCCCCAGTTTTAAGGCTGCTTAATTAGTGGGATCAGTTGTAGGTGTCTAGCACCCTTCTGCCCAGGGGTTTATCCTGAGACCCTGAATGAATGATGAGTCCATGACTCAGGAGCGGGGCTAACCCATAACAGTAACCACTAACCCTGACCCCTGACACTGACTGTGATGCCTGACCCCAACCCTAACCCAAGCCCTGACCTGACTCGACCCTGACCCCCCCTTACTGTGATCCTTACCTGAACCCATAAACCGAAACCTAAGCCTGGAAAGGACCCTGATGTGGACCCTTGAAACCTAAATCTAACTCTGACATTAACGAAAATATGACTAATACCTCACCATGACCCATACCCTGACCCTAATCCTAACCCTGACGCCGACCTATCCCTGACCCTAACACTAAACCCTGACAGCTGAATGTGAGCCTGAACCTAACTCTAACCCTAAATGTAATCCTGAACCCTGACACTAAACACGGGCCCTGACCTGAAACCTAATGCTGAAACATAACCCTAAAAACTACCCCCTAATAGTATCCCTGAAAAATGCCTGACAACCCCGGGTCTAATTCTAACCCTTCAACCTACCTCTAACCATAACCCTAACCCCACTTTAACAATTATCCTGGGACCCTGGGACGGCTCCCTGAACCTGATACCTGATAACCCTAACTGTGAACTTTGCCTACGTCAGAACTTAACCTTAAAACTGACCCTGGCCCTTGACCCTTAACCTTCACTGACCCTAACCCTGACTGTAAACCTAACTCTGACCCCCCAATCCGTGAGCCCTGAACAGATTAGTATAACCCCTAAAGCTGAACCCTGATCCTGACCTCTACTCATAAAACAGAACCTAAAACATAAAGCTGACCTTACCCATCACCCATGATGAACCTAACCCTGACCCTGACCCTAACCCTGACACTAAACCTGTTCCCAAAAACCTAACCCCTGAACTGACATGAACCTTGCCCCCAAAACAAAAACTTGAACCTGACCCCGGAACACTGACCATGGACCCTGATCTTACCCTAAAACCACCGTGAGACCTAACACTGACCCTGAACCCTGAGGCCTCTCTGCACCGTGTAAACGCTAACCCTGAACCTACTGTGAGCCAGACCCTAAACACTTAACCATGAACCTAACCCCTAACCCTGACCCACTTACCCTAACCCTGACGCGCTAACCCTGACCCCAAAGACGTCTAACCCTAACCCTGACCCTAATTCTTTCTTAACCCTAAACCCTAACACTAACCTGGTCTAACCTGGTCCAAACCCAGCTCTTTTCCTCGAGGGGGAGGGGGGGGAAAAACAGCTGCACGCAGGCGCTGCCCCTAGGGGCTGTGGAGGGAGGGCTGTATGGGGGTGACATGGTGCACAGGATGGGCACTGGCATTTGGAGTGGAGGTGGTATGTGTGAGCATCTTGAGCAGCGTGGGGACGTCGGGCGGCTCAGGGAGCCATCTGGTGGTGAGCAGCAGGAAGTTCGGTACAGGACACCCCCAGGCAGTGGTGACCTCACTTCCCCTGACGACTGAAGGGCCCAACGGAATTTTGGAACCCACACAAAGTATCCAGGCAAGGCACGCCCATTACAGAGAAATGAATACGCCATCGCTCCCCAGCTCTATTCTAGGTGGCACATCCTAAAGGAAGCGACATGTGCTCTTCTGCTGCTGTAATGGAAGCCTAGAGGGAATGCAGGGAGAAGAGACCTCGGCCCGTCTGACAACGTCCCCACTACCCCCTGGCAGGTCGTATATCAGGTTACATTCCACCAATTCGAAAAATCAGGCCCTTTGGCTCAAAAATCAAAAGGTGACACCCAGGGGGGCTCAGAGTCAGAGAGTCCCACACCTTCTTATCCTTCGTGAGCCACTAGTATAGGCCCTAGGTCTTCCTCCCCGCGTGGTGTGGGTGGGTGTGTGTGTCGTGGGGGGGTGTGTATCCAATTGTGTTCGTTCGTGTGTCTGTGTGTGTCAAGACAGTCCGTGGCTCATGCCATCGAGGGTGGGAGATGCCCCAAGCTGAGGATCAGGCTGATGAGGGGAGGTAGATTGTCTAGATCTAGTGGGCAAAAGGGCAATTCATGTTCACACCCCCCAGTTTAAGGCTGGGTTAAGAGGGATCGGGGTGTCAGCGGTCTACACACCCTTCTGCCCAGCGTGTGTTATCTGAGACCCATGAACGGATGGGGTCCATGACCTCAGGATCCCATGGGGCTAACCCTAAACAGTAACCACTAACACACCTGACATCTGCCACTTTGTTTTCCACCGTTCTACCGTCCGTAGACGGCCCTCTGCCCACTCTAAGGACTGCCCCAAGAAACACCCTTAACACAAGCCCTGATCACTGACCCTCGGACCACTTTGCCTGTGATTCCTGACCATGAACCCTAAACCTAAATCAAGCCGAATGCCCTGACACTGACCCTGATCTTTTGTTGGACAGCCCTGAACTATCTGAACCCCAATAACTCTCGGCCGGAACATTGACCCCAGGGACCATGACTCAACCAACGCTAACTTACAGGACCCTGAGACACCTCTGACCCTAATATCCTCGAAACTCCTAAGACCTGAGCTGACACAACCCAGACCCGTAACCGGATACCCTGACTAGTTGCTATACCCTTGAATCGATACCTATAACCCTAACCCAAACTTTATGGTTAGACTCTAACCAAGCATGACCCTAAATAAGAACCCTGTGACCCTGAACTAACCTCATGCATGACCCTGAACCCTAACCACTAACCCCTACCCTAAACCAAACCCTAATCCTGACCTTGTTATGCTGTCTGTACCCACCCTAACCAAAACTAACTACTTATAAATCTTAACCCAAACCCCATCCCCTCCCCCTACCAGTAGACCAAAACCTAAGCTATGACACCTGAATCCAGAATGTTGACCCCTCTACCAAAGCCTTGACCATCAAACCCTACCTGGCCCTGGCCTGACCTTCATCCTGAACCATGGACCCTTACGACTTCCTAAATCCAAACCATGACACTAACACTGACTCAGTACATAAACCTGTCCCCGAACCCAAATGTGGGATTTAAGACCAACCTGAACCTGACCCTCAACCAGACACTGGTGCTAAACTTCACCCTGAGCAGTGACCCAGACAATGAACCATAAACCTAACCTTGACGGGCCTCACCAGTGACCCCCGACCCATGACATGAAAACTAAACCACATTGACCCCGACTGTGAGCCTGACCCTTAACTAGAACCATTAAATGTTAACACCTGACCCACGTCACCTGACACTGGCCCCTCCTCGAATTCAATATTTGCCTATCCTACACACTCAACACTACCCCCCTCATGCCCATAAACCACCGACATGACCTGAACCCTAACAAGTTCTAACCCCGACACATAGTCATTCAACCTAACGCTAACCCTAACACTAACCCCTAAACTTAATCAATAACCCTGCGAAAACACCCTATACCTGATCAATGATCGGGGGTGTTGTGGGGGGGGGGGGGGTGGGGGGGGGGAGGGGGGTTCATAACTCTAACCCGGAACTTTGCCTATACCAGCGACCCTGCACCGAAAAATTCACCCCTGCACCTGTCCTCCCAAAACTAACCCATCGACCCTCAAAAATGACCACAACCTCAGAACCCGGCTTGCTCCCGACCCGAATGGGGACTGTTACAACAAACTACCTGATCCACATCTGTAAACCGACACTGGCCGACTCAGATCAATGAACCCTGACCCTGACCACAGGCCCAACGACCCTAAACTCTAACTCTGACCCAAACAAAATGACCAATTGACGCTTGAACCTCCCCACTCTAAGCCTGACACTGAATGGCGCCTGACCTAACTCTAACCTAAACGTACCTGACCTTGACACAACATGGGCCCTGACCCGAAAGCTAGGAACCTAACCCTAAAAACACCTAACATTATCCCTGACACTGACCCTAACCCAGTCTAACCCTAACCCTCAAT
>NW_025421884.1:0-55175 GCF_011764305.1 Mustela putorius furo | reverse complement strand
TGGTGGGTATTAAGAAGGGCACATATTGGTTGGAACACTGTGTGTGTTGAGAACAATGAATATGGGACCACTGAAGAAAATAAAATTAAATTAAAAAATAAAGAAGAATGAACAACTTATTATTCTAGGAAACTCTTCCAAAATAGAAACGGAAGTACAAACTTCCTTACTTAATTGTTATGACGTCCTAGCATCCTGATCCCAATACAGATCAAGATACCACTTAAAAGGATATGCATGATCAATACTCCTAATAAATGGATATGACCAAAAACCTCTCAACACGATTACTAGCACATAGGACCCAAAGCGTCCATTAAAAGGAGTACTCACAATGACCGAAGTGGGGGATATTCTTTGGTGGAACTGTGGTTTGAACATCTGACAAATCCAACTCAGTGTGGATACCACCATTGTAATAAAATAAAGGACAATAAACATGGGATACTGCTCCAATAGATGCAGAAACTAAAATTGGACAAAATTCCGCACACTTTTCCAAAGATTTTTATTTATTTATTTGACAGAGATCACAGGTTATCGGAAGAGGGCGACAGAGAGAGGAGGAAGCAGGGCTCCCTTGACGGAGCAGAGAGCACAATGTGGACTTGGATCCCAGGGTCATGGGATTCATAACCTGGGATGGAGGCAGAGTCTTTAACCCACTGAGCCACCCCTGGTGCCCCAGCAGCACCATTTCTTAATAAAAATTCTCTTCGGGGGAGGGGGAGGTTAAACAGATAGGCAGGCCTCCCTAGTAGCATGAAACCCATATACAAAAATAGCTCACAATGAGTATTCATCCTCAACAGGGAAAACCTGAAAGCTTGCACCTAAGGTCAGACAACATGGATACAGGATGCCAAACTATCATCACGTTGCCTCAGTTCAGTGTGGAAGTCCTAGCCTCAGAAATAATACAAGAAAAAAAAAGTAAAAAAGCATCAAGATGGAAGGGAAGATAATGAAATTGTCACCCTTGCAGATGACATGAAATCTATGTAGAAAAACTTTGAAAAGGCTACAACAAAAAATTGACATAGGAACCAGGATCTGATACAGGAATTCAGCAATGTCAAAGGTCACAGGATATAAAATGAATGTACAAAAGTCAGTTGCATTTCTACACCAATTGAAAAATTGGACCAGATGAAAGAAATCAAATAATTAATCATTTGCAATGTCACCAAAAATGATAAAATACCAAGGAAGATAAACATAACAAAGGGGGTTAAAGGATCTTTATCTGAAAACTATAGAAAACTTTTGAAAGAAACTGAGGAAGACACGATAGAAATACAAAAAACATTCCATGCTCATGGACTGGTAGAACAAATCCAGTTATAAAATCCACACAACCCAAAGCAGTCTCACAGCCAATGAAATCCCTATATAAATAAGATTAACATTTTTCTTACAGAGTGGGAACAAACCAACCTTAAAATTTTTAGTGGGTCAGAAAGGTTCCCTGAATCATCAAGGTGATGTTGAAAAGGAAACCAAACCTTGAGACATCACAATCTTCAGACCCTCAAGCTATATATCCCAATGCTGTATCAGCATGACAGTATGGAACTGGCATAAACAGGCACATTGATCAATGGAACAGACTGAGGGCCCAAAAATGGACCTTCAACTCTATGGCCAAACCAGTCTTTGGGCAAAGCAGGAAAGACAATCAGACAGAAAAAAGAGACAGTCTCTTCAAGAAATGCTGGTAGGAAAACTGGACAACATGAAGAGGATGACACTGGACCACTTTTCCTACACCACACACAAAAATTAACTACCCAAATTAATGATAGAATCTAAATGGTCAATATAGAATCATCAAATCCTAGGGAAGAGCATTGGCAGCTCTTGCAAGCACATCTCCAGAACCAAGGGAAATAAAATCAAAAATTAATTATTGGAACATTAGAACATAACAAGCTTTTTCATAGTAAAGGAAACAGTCAACAAAACCAAAAGCCTATCAATGGAATGGGAAAATATATTTACGAATGTCCTATAGATAGAAGGGTAGCATCCAAAATCTATAAAGAAAATGTGAAACTCAATGCCTAAGACACCAAAAATCCAGCCAAAGAAATGGTCAGAAGATATTGAACAAAAACATTACTCGAAGAGGACATAGAAAATGGGCTAACAGATACATGAAAGAAATGCTCAACATCCCTGAGCATCAGGGAAATACCAGCCATAACAACAATGAGATTCCACCCTACAGGTGGAATGGCTAAAATTAGCAAGACAGGAAACAACACATATTGGCCAGGATGCAGGGAAAGGGGAACCCTCTTACACTTCTGTTGCGAATGGAAACTGTGTAGCCACTCTGGGGAACAGTATGGAGTTCTGAATAAATGAAAAATAGAGCTACCATATGACCCAGCAGTTTTACTTTCTGTATTTACCCAAGAGGTACAAACATAGTGATTTGAAGGGACATATGCACTCCAGTGTTCATAGCAGCAATGTCCACAATAATCGCCAAACATATAGGCAGAGCATAGGTGTCCTTTGAAAAATGAATGGGTAATCTTTCTAATGTGCTGTTGGATCCTATTTGCTAGAATCTTGTTGAGAACCTTAGCATCCATATTCATCAGGGATATTTATATGAAATTCCCTTTTTTGGTGGGGGGGTCTTTGCCTGGTTTGGGGATCAGGGTAATGCTGGCTTTATAAAGAGAGTCTGGAATTTTGCCTTCTGCTTCAATTTTTTGAAACAGCTTCAGGAGAATAGTTGTTATTTCTTATTTGCCAGTTGGTATAATTCCCCAGGGATTCCATCAGGTCCTCGGCTCTTGTTTTTGGGAGGTTTCTGATCACAGCTTCTATCTCATTACTAGACATCGGTCTATTCAGGTGGTCAATTTCTTCCTGGTTCAATTTTGGAAGTTTATAGTTTTCTAGGAATGCGTCCATTTGATCTAGGTTGCTTTACTTCTTGACATATAACTGTTTCATAATAATTTTCTGATGATTTTTTTTCTATTTCTTTGGTGTTAGTTGTTCAACAAGATGAGAAGCTTCTGCACAGCAAAAGAAACAGCAAAACAAAGGGGCAACCCACGGGTTGGGAGATGATATTTGCAAATGACAGTACAGACAAAAGGCTGATATCCAGGATCTATAAAGAACTTCTCAAACTCAACACACACAAAACCAGATAATCTTGTCAAAAAATGGGTAGAAGAAATGAATGGACACTCTCAAATGAAAGACATACAAATGGCTAACAGACACATGAAAGCATGTTCATCATCACTAACCATCAAGGAGATTCAAATCCAAACCACACAGAGATACCACCTTACACCAGTTAGAATGGCCAAAATTAACAAGACAGGAAATGACGTGTGTTGGAGAGGATGTGGAGAAAGTGAACGCTCGTACACTGTTGGTGGGAATGCCAGTTGGTGCAACCTCTTTGGAGAACATCATGGAGATTCCTCAAGAAATCAAAAACAGGGGCAGCTGCATGGCTCAGTGAGTTAAAGACTCTGCTTTCAGCTCAGGTTATGATCCCAGGGTCCTAGAATCGAGTCCCACATCAGGCTCACTGCTCAGCAAAGAGCCAGCTTCCTCCTCTCTCTCTCTTTCTCTCTCTCTCTCTCTCTGCCTGCCTCTCTGCCTACTTGTGATCTCTATCTGTCAAATAAATTAAATAAAATCTTTTTAAAAAAGAAATTAAAAATAGAGCTTCCCTATGACTCTGCAATTGCACTACTGTGTATTTACCCCCAAAATTCAGATGTACTGAAAAGAAGGGCTATGTCTATGCCACTGTTCATAGCAGCAGTTGCCACAGTCGCCAAACTGTGGAAAGAATCAAGATGCTCTTCAACGGACGAATGGATAAGGAAGTTGTGGTCCATGTACACTATGGAGTATTATGCCTCCATCAGAAAGGATGAATACCCAACTTTAGTATTGACATGGACAAGACTGGAAGAGATTATGCTGAGTGCAATAAGTCAAGCAGAGAGAGTCAATTATCATATGGTTTCACTTATTTGTGGAGCAATAAGAAATATTACGAGGAGATGCAGGGATGGAGAGGAGAAGGGAGTTGAGGGAAATTGGAGGAGAAGGTGAACCATGAGAGACTATGGACTCTGAAAAACAATCTGGGTGTTTTGAAGGGCTGGGGAGTGGGAAGTTGAGCTAGCTGGGTGGTGTAGGAATAATGGGTGTCATTCATAAACAATTAATTCTGGTACTTTGAAAAGTAATTATATAAAAAAGAAAATGAATGGATAAAGAGAATTGAAGATATATATATATATATATATATATATATATATATATATCTCAGAGTGAGACTTTGAGATATATATATATAATGTATACACACACACTATATTTGTTTAAATGTATTGATAATTTGAGATATATATGTGTGTATATATATGTATATATATATATATGTTTACATACATATGCATACATACATATACATACACACACACATATATATATATTTAATTTACATATATTTAGTTCAAGAAACAACAGATGAGCATAGGGAAAGGAAGGAAAACTAAAATAAGATGAAAACAGAGAGGGAGAATTATAAGAAACTCCAGTATAAAAAATAATGGATGTTGCTGGAGAGGTTGTGGGTAGGGGCATGGGGTAAGTGGGTGCTGTGCATTAAGGAGGGCATTTGATATAATGAGCACTGGGTGTTATATGTGACTGATGAATCACTAAATACTCTGAAACTAATAATTTTGTTCATAAAGTTGTGGTTTAGTTAAGTAGTATGTTAGTATTAAGTAGTTAAGTTAGTAAGCAGTTAAGTAAGTTAAGTAGTGAAGTTAGTAAAATTTAGTTAGTAAGTTATTAAAAGAAGTGAAATTAAAAATAATAATAATGAAACTAATAATCAGAGTAAAGATACTCTGAAACTAAAAATCTTCTGAAACTAAAAATACACTATATATTAATTAAATAGAATTTAAATTAAAAGTAAATAAATAATATAATAAAATAATATAAAAGAAATAAAATATAAAATAAAAATAGACTGAAACATTTTTTATAGATGTGTCTCCTGAGGCAAGGGAAAGAAAAGAAAAGAAAAAAGAACTATTGGGATATCATCAAGGTAAAAATTTGCTACACAACAAAGGAAACAAGCAACAAAACTAATGGCCAACCTACAGAATAAGAGAAGATACTTGCAAATGTCTTAACAGATTAAAGGTTAGTGTCCAAACTCTATGCAGAAGTTATCAAACTCACACAACACACACACACACACACACACACACACACACACACATCCCAAAACAAATAAAGCAACAAAAAATCCAGTTAAAACTGGGCAGAAGACTTGAGCAGTCATTTTCCCAAAAAGGACACCCAGAAGGCTAACAGACACATGAAGAGATGCACAACAACACTCATCATCAAGGAAATACAAGTCAAAACTACAATGAGATACCACCTCACACCTGTCAGGATGACTAAAACTAACAACATAGGAAACAATGCGGGTTAATGAGGATGGAGAGGAAAGGAATACTCTTACTCTTGTGCAGCACATATAGATAACAATATGGAGATCCTTTACAAAGTTCAAAATAGAACTATCCTACAATCCAGCAATTGCATTCGACCAAAGAACACAAAAATACTGATTCAAAGAGATAAATACACCCCACTATTCATGGAAGATTATCTCCAAGAGCCAAATTATGGCAAGAGCCCAAGGGTCCATGCACTGATGGTTGGATAAAGAAGATACAGAAGGAGTGGTATATATATTGTATGTGTGTGTGTGTATGTGTGTTGTGTGTATAAAAATATATAGTAGAACTAGGTCATTAAAATAATGAAGTCTTGATATTTGCAGTGACATGGATGGAGCTAGAGTATTATGCTAGGGAAAATAAGTCAGTCAGAAAAAGACAATCATATAATTTTCACTTAAATGTGTATTTTAAAGAAACAAAACAAATGAGCAATGTGGGAAAAAAAGAGAGGGAGAGGCAAACCATGAAACAGAATCTTAACTCCTGAGAACACACACCAAGGCTTACTAGAGGGAGTCAAGGGGGATGAGTGAAATAGGTGATAGGGATTAAGGAGTGCACTTGTGATGATGAACACCAGATGAGGTATGAAAGTGGTGAAACACTATATGGTACTACAAGATTTATTACACTCTATGTTAAGTACCTGGAATTTAAATAAGTGCTTAAAAAATATAAAGTTGTTAAAATCCTAATGCAGTATAATTTTTAATGACAATAAAAATCTGTAAGCTTTTTAGTGAAACCAGTTTTATTTATTCTCTTTCTGTGGGATTCATTGCCCTCTATTTTTATCTGTAACTGGGATAAGCAGAAAGCCTACATCATAGTGTAGTCATAATAAATAATATACTATCCATGCAGAACACTTAAGATAGTTCGTGGAATATTGAAACCTTCACAAAATAGTAGCTTATCTCTGGCATACTTGTGTCTACAAGATATAAATATGGATGTTAAAAGAAAAACGGATATGGGGTGCCTGGGTGCCTGGGTGACTCAGTGGGTTAAAGCCTCTGCCTTTGGGTCAGGTCATGATCCCAGGGTCCTGGTGTAGAGCCCCACATCAGGCCCTCTGCTCAATGGGGAGCCTGCTTCCCTCTCTCTCTCTCTCTTTCTGCCTCTCTGCCTACTTGTGACTTCTGTCTGTCAAATAAATAAAATCTTTAAAATAAAAAGAAAAACTGATGCATCCCTATGTTTACTACAGCATTATTTACAATAGTCAAGATGCAGAAGGAACCCAAGTGTCCATTGGTTGATGAATGGATAGGGAAGATGCAGTATACACTCACACATATGCAATATATATGCATATGTATAAATATATCTCTATATATATGCAATTGAATGATACTCAGCCATAAAGAAGAATGAGATCTTGACATTTTCCAAAGCATGGATGTATCTAGTCAGTGAAAGAAAGACAAGTAGCGTAAAATTTCCCTGATATGAGGAATTTAAGAAATAAACAAAATAACAGAGGAAGAAAAGGGGACCAAATTGGCCCTACCTGACCCCCATAAAAACCCAAAATTCTGCCTCCTGACTACAGAGAACACCCTGATGGATAGCCAGAGAAGAGGTGGGTGAGGGATGGGTCAAACAGGTGTTGGGGATGAAGAGTGCAATTACTATGGTGAGTACTGAGTTATGTACAGAATTCTTGAATCACTACATTGTATACCTGAAACTAATGTTGTACCCAATATCAGCCACACTGGAATGTAATATATAAATAAACAAATAATTTTTAAATAAGAAAACACTGACGCAATTAAAATTTTCCATAGTTTATCTGAGTAAACAATGATGAATATCAGGTTGTACTAAACAGATGTCATTTGTAGTGCTCTGTGGATAGGAACAGGGAAATAGTTTTTCTAAAGAAGACACAGAGTAAAGCAGAGACATTATTTGATAGGCAATAACCTAAATGATAGGAAAGTGTAGTTTAGTGTTTGTGATTGATTTTTCTTAAGTTTCAATTTCTTGACTTTGATCTCAGTACAGAAACTGACTTTGGATTAGGTTTGTTTCCTCTGGCTGGCTGCCAAAGCATTAGAACTACTTATACTTAATTGTCTGTTAAAATATTTTAACAGGAAAAAGCATATACCACGTTTATTATTATCTTTTTTTTGTTGCTGTTGTTACAATAATTGTTAATTAGAGTTCCCTTGGATATATGGAATTACACCAAGAAGGGCATATCACCAAAATGCTTACAAAAGCTGATACTGTTTTTAATAGTTGGATTGAAACCTCACTTTATTTTTTATTAGCTTTTTAAAGATTTAAGTGACATATAATATGAGTAAGTTAACAGGAAATTCTCAAGTCTTTTTCTTCCTCTTTTGGGGAATGTGAATTTTCTCTCTTGTGTTTCTCCCTTATGTATTATACAGACACCATGACCATTGTGACACTTCTGGGGCACATGGGTGCCTCAGTCAGTTAAGGGTCTGACTCAGTTTCAGCAAAGATTATGTGCTCAAGGGTTGTGAGATTGAGGTCCATGCCAAGCTGTTCAGTCAGTGCAGAGTCTCCTTGAGATTCTCTGCCTCTTCTTCCCCTGCCCCCTCCTCTCTCTCTCTTTCTCTCTCTCTTAAATAAAATAAATAAATCTTATTTTAAATAAATATATATATTTTTAAATTGTCACATTTTGGGTAACAAAAGTGTGTTTTTTACCCTGTAACAAGTGATTCTCTAAAATAACCCCGGCCTGTAATTTAACTTAACTTTGACACTATCTGCATGGAGATAATGTCAGTCCCCACAGGACAGCTACAACACTGCTGCCATTCCCTGTGGGAACCAGACACAAGCATGGGATATCATATGCTTCTTACTCACCATGTGCAATTTGTAGGTTCCAATGACCCTCTTTTTGTGTTCAATTAATTTGCTAGAGAAGCTGACAAAACTCACTAATGTTTATGAACTTATTAAAGGTCATGCGAAAGAATATGGACGAATGGTAAGATGAGGAGATACAGAGGTAGATTGCTGGATCATAGGATAGTTCTATTTTTAACTCTTTGAGGAAATTCCATGAGGAGGAGTCTATGGGTCACAAATGAGCTCAGTGATTGATGGGTATTGTTGCCAATTTGGTTTTTGTGTTTGGTTGGTTGGTTGGGTTTCATTTTGTTTTGTTTTGTTTTAATCGGTTCTGATACCCACAGTGTATTGACTGGAACATTTAGTCCATTTACATGTAGAGTAATGAATGAAAATATATGGATGTAGTTCCATTGTATTACCTGTAAATTCCTTGTGCCTGTAGATTGTCTCTGTTCCTTTCTCAGCTTTGATACTTCCAGCCTCTTTCCACTCAAATTGTCCCCTTTACTATTTCTTGCAAAAGTGATTCAGTGTTCCTGAATTCCTTTTGTTTGTTGTGGAAACTCTTTATTTCTCCTCTCTTCTAAATGATAGTCTTGCTGAATCAAGGATACTGGGCTGCATATGTTTCCCATTTAGCACGTTGAGCCTAAGTCCTTTTTTAGCCTGCCAGGCATTGGTGGACTGTTCTGCTGCTGGCCTTCTGCAACTACCCTTGTTATTTCAGGACCTGTTCTACTGAACTGCTTTCAGACTCTTATCATTCTTCCTGTCATTTGCTAGTTTCCTTCTGATAGGTCTTGGGTTGCCCCTATTTTTGTGGATTTTGAGGGGAGTTCTATGTGCTTCTAGGACTCAAATGCCCATGTTTTCCCCCCAGATTAAGAAACTTCTCAGCTATCACTTATTCAAATAACTCTTCTACTCTTTCTTTGCACTACTTCTTCTGGGGCTTCTACAATATGGATATAAGCTTGCTTTCTTTGATAGCCAGTTTGTACCATTGTGATCTGATAGTGTTCTTGCCCTCTACATTTCAACTTCATTATATTATAATTCACCTATATTTGTCTTCAACCCTCACTGTCATGATATCGAATCTGTATTGCCTCACAGTTCTAGCATTTTCCATTTCAGCCTGACCGGCTGATAGAACTTTTATCCCAGAAGCCAGGATTTCTCTGGCGTCTTCTGTTTCTTTCAAGTCCAGCTAGCAGTCTTCTCACTGTTGATCTAATTCTTGTTCTGATAAATTCCCTATATTTGTTTTCAGCAGGTCCCTGTCTGTCTATTCTTCTGGACTTTCTTTTTGGAAGAATTCTTCAATCCAGTCATTTTGACTAAATCTCTATCATGTGTGGGTTATGAAAGCTTGTACTCTTTTCTGCACTTGAGAGTAAGGGTATATTAAGAGGGGCCTGTCCCTTCTGGAAGTGTTTTTGGTGTATGCCATATGCATTCTGCTATTGGGTTGGTGTATGCTGTATGCACTCTGCTATTGTGATTTTTCCCCTGGGTCAGGCCTCTGAAGAATTCAACCTTGCTTGCCTTGAGGAGTGTTTGGACCTTTATCTAGGAGTACTTTGATTTGCTTTCCTTTTTTTTCCTTCTTCTCAGTCCCTAGAAATCTCTCCCTTCATGTTTCAAGGAGTTGTCAAAAGGCTGTAAGTAGTGAGGAAATTTAATAATTTTTCTTTTGTCTTTGTTTCCCACATTAAAGGGATACCTTTATAGGCTTTACCACTTTTGTGTTCATCTAGAACTATTTTCTGGTTATGAGTACTTTCAAATAAATGACAAATTTTATTATTTTTTTTAATTTTTAAATAAGCTTTGTAAAGGACGTCAGTTGGTCCAAGAAAAGAGAAAAAGAAAACAAAAAAGCAAATGGACAAACAAAAATGGAGGATACAAAGAAAAACAAAAAGAAGACAGAGCCAAAAAATGAGAAAAGGAAACAAACCAATTAACAGAAAAGTATAATCCTGATTCAAAAAGTGAGGAGGTGGGGGGAGAAATTCTGTTCCTTTTCCCAGTGGAAGTGAAGTTGACATTTTGCAACACTCTGTGATCAGTCTATTTGGTACATGTGGGTCTTTTGTGGGTCAACTTCATTAGAGGACCCCTGCACAAAACCAAGTCAGAGACCTGCACAGGGGAGGCAGAGTTTGACAAAAATTACTGAAACCTCATCTAAAAATTTTTTATTCTCTCTAAAGTCCCATCTTGCTGGTGTGTGTGGGTGGTGGAGTGGAAGATGGCATCACCTTGTCCTATCATACTTGGGAGAGGAACCCATGTTCTGGAGGCCCTCAGAGAAAAGTGAACAGGCTCCCTCCTTGTATCCCAGGCTAGATTCCTGCTCTCAACCTGTGTTTACCCAGTCATTTGCACAGCTACCACCACATTTCTCATGTGTTTTATCTCTGGCCACTGGCTGGCATTGAAAGCTCCCAATCTTAGACTATCTGCTCCCCTGCCCTGGAGGAAGAGAGCTCTGAGTGACTTTACTTTGCATGATTCTTTCCCAAAAGAGCTGTCACACAGCCAGGCAGGTGTATGAAGCACAGAGAAAAGGAGTGAGCAGATCATCTGCCCTTTGTGTGTGCCTCTGCCCATGCGTTTGAATGACTGGTCAACATCTAACTTTGGGTCTTTTACCTCAAAGAGGCATAATATCCTTTTACCAAATGTACTCCAAGAAGGGAAACATTCTCTCTTAGTGAAACTCCTTGAATCTGTATAACAGGGCAACTTACACAAACCTTACACACCCCTTTCTTTCCCACTGCCCCCCTCTCTCCCTAACATATCTTAGTGTAAAAGGATTATTCCCCATTTAGGTCCAAAGAACTTTTCTCTCTCTCAGTTTATGTCTCTGAACCTTGCATCTGTCATGTTCTCTCTCTTCAACTGTGCAGATTGCCTTCTTAATCATCAGGTCATCTTCCTCGTTGCTCAAAGTTATTTGACCTTGACCTAGCTGTGATCAAGGGATGAGATAAGCCCAGCTTCCCCTACTACTCCACTACCTTAACTCATCACAGATTCTTATTCTTCTACAAGAATTTCTTTCTAAACTCTTCTTCTAACTTTATTCCTAAGACTTGAATAAAGGTGAGCTTTTGTATGTTTTGACAGGCTATTGTTCACCATAGTTGCTTCTCCTGAATTGAAGTTCCTCGGGTATTCCTAGATAAACTCATTGTGCTGATAAACTAACTGTCAATTTTACTTTTAACATTGTTATCTCTATTTTTTAGAGGATAAACTAAAAATAGCTGCTCTTAACTTTATTTCATCTGGAACATAGCCATACTTTCAGATAGGTAAATTCATGTTTAATTCCTACCATATTTTCACTCTATTCTCCCCAATGAGGGAACATTTGATGCTATACAACCATTAAGATGTGTAAGAAAACCATCATGTAATTGATATGGAATGACATTTCTAACATATCATTGATGGAGAAAATCAGATTGTAAATTTATTATTTATGGTAATAAGTGTGTTCACACATGCATAAAAGTATCAGAAATGTTACATAGGAAACTGTAAACAGTGGCTAGCTGTATATCTGAGGGGTAGGAGTCTTTCAAATATACCCAGGGTTTTTATTGTTGGGAGGAAGGGAGGGAAAATGTTGGAAGAGTAGGGGGTCTTATTTCAACCAGTCTCTTGAATTTAGTTGATTATCTACCAAACTATTGTGAAATCCCATGAAACCAGCCTAACAAGTAAGAATATATATCTGGATCTCTACAAGCAGAAAATCATTGTTAGTCTTGAGGTATGAAGGGTAGAGGCCTGTTTCTGCACACAGATATCGAAAGATAAACAAAAGTGGAAGGTTCCATACATATGCTGGTATTGGCAAGGTGATATAACACAGGAGCACAAAAGCCTCAGTGTTGGGCCTGGGCACATACTCTTCTATTGCTGTGGTGGGGAAAGTACTTTTGTCGAGTCCCCCAGGAGCTGCAGGTGCATGTACATGGACCAGGGATTGCTCACAGCTTTAGAAGCACAATGGGTAGAGATGGGTCCATTCCATGGTTCCACCTCTGGAAGTGTTGTTGTGGAATGCACAGCCAGGGAGACAGTGTGGTTAGCAGTAGAGACAGAATCGGACTCTGTGCCATGGAGGACTCAGTGAAGAGCAGATTGCAATTTCTCTGCTCTGGGGCAGAGTTTTGGGGGCATCCACATCTGCTCTGACTCTTAAAAGTGATGTGGAAGGCCATTGGAGAACAAAACCTCAAGTAAAACAGTTTTCACTGAGACTATCATCTATGACATGGGACAAGGCAATTCTTCCGAAGCAGGCCTGAATAACAGCATAACAGAACTCTCCCCCTGAAGGCAGCCTGAAAAACCACCCTCTAAAACAGGTTATCTTGCTTGGGTCATGGTTAATATTGTGGAGTCTAGATACCCTTAAACACCCCATAAGAGAATGATTAAGAAAGGAAACCCCAACAAAGGAAAGAACCAGACAATGTGGTGTCTGCCATAGAGGAAATGGATGTGGATATAAGCAAGAAAAGAGAGAAAGATTTCAGTGTAACAATTATGAATTCAATAGCTAGGCTTGAGAAAAATAGTAGCAACAATATAGAATCGTCAGGAAAAAAGCGAGATCAAATCAGCCTGGACTTATAAATATTATGATTGAAATGCAGTCTAAACTGGATACTCTGACATCCAGAGCAAAGAGGAAGAAGAACAAATTAGTGTTCCAGAAGATAAAATGGTAATGAAGGTGGATACCAATGCCCGGGAAAAACAACTTCAAGTCCAAGAGATCAGACTGAGAGAGGTTAATGATCCCATGAAATGTTCCAATGTCAGAATTATTTAGATCCCAGAGGGGGCGAGGGGGCCATTTAAAATATATAGCTGAGCAAATCCTAGCCAGGAACTTCCCTAATCTGGGAAAAGAAACAATCATTCATGTCCAAGAGGCAGAGAGGACACCTCCCAAGATCAATGTCAATAGAACAGCCTTCCCCAACATATAATAATACAACTTGAACATCTTAAACCCAAAGAAACAATCCTGAAAGCAGGTAGGGAAAAGATATTTCTTTTGTACAGAGGAAAGAACATCAGACTAATATCAGACCTGTCCACAGAAGTCTGGCTATCCAGCAAGGAGTGGCAAGAAATATTAGGGTACTAACACAGAAGAACATATAGTCAAAGATACTTAATCTAACAAGGCTAACATTCAGAATGGATGCAGAGATAAAGAGCTTCCATGACCAGCAAAAACTAAAAGAATATGTGACCACCAAGCCAGTACTGCAAGAAATATTAAGGGGGTCCTATAAAAGAAGAAAACTCCAAGATTAATGTAGACCAATCTACAGCGACAATATATAAAAACAGGGACTTTGCAGGCAACATGATGGCACTAAAATCAAATCTTTCAATTGTCTCTTTCAATGTGAATGGCCTAAATGCTCCCATGAAGTGGTACAGGGTTGCCATTTGGATAAAAATGCAGGGCTCATCCTTATGCTGTCTACAAGAGACTCATTTTGACCCTAAAGAGACATCCAGACTGAACATGAGGGAATAGAGAACTACTTTTCGTGCAACACTCCTCAAAAGACAGCTAGGGCAGAAACTCTCATATTGGACACATTAGGATTTAAGCTAAAGACTGTATCCAGAGATAGAGAGGGTCATGATAGCATTCTTAAAATGTGCATCAACAGAAGATAGAATTTTGTAAATATTGCTCCAATGTTGGGGAGCAAAAACTACATATGCCAACTGTTAACCCAAATAAGGAATCATATTAACAATAGTATTTTAATAGTAAGAGTCCTCAACACTCCACTCTCAGCAATAGACAGAGCATGTGATCAGAAATTCAGCAGAGAAACAAGAGCTTTAAATGACACACTGGACTAGATGGTCTTCAGAGAAATATACAGAACATTCCACCCTAAAATCATGGAATACTCAGTTTTCTCACATGCCCAGTGAATTTTCTTCAGAGTAGAGTACATATCAATACCAAAATATTGAGATTATTCCTTGCATATTTTTAGAACACAGTGCATTGAAACTGGAACTCAATCACAAGGAAAAGTCTGGAAGGAATTCAAACACTTGGAAGCTAAAGACCACCCTGCTTAAGAATGTTTGGGTAAACCAGGAAATCAAAGAAGAACTTAAACAATTCATGGAAACCAGTGAGAATAAAAACACTTCAGTCCAAAAACCTATGGGATTCTGCAACGGCAATCCTAAGGCTGAAATATATATCCATCCAAGCCATCTTGGAAAAAGTAGAAAAATCCAAAATCCACAAGTTAACCTTACACCTAAAGGAATTGTAGAACAAACAGCAATTGTCACCTTAACCAAACACTAGAAGAAAAATAATCATGATTAGACCAGAGATCAATGAAATAGAAACCAGAAAACAGTAGAGCAGATCAATTAACTAAAAGAACTAGATCTTGAAGGATCAACAAACCTCTATTCAGTCTCACCCAAAACGAAAGAGAAATGACCCAAATTCATAAAAGTATGAATGAAAGGGGAGAGATCATGACCCACACCAAGGAAATAGAAACAATTATCAGAAATTACTCTCAAAAGACTTGCACCAATAAATTGAGCAACCTGGAACAAATGGATACTTTCTTGGAAATTTAAACTGCTAAGACACGTGAAAAAGTGCTCCATATCACCCGGCATCAGGGAAATACAAATCAAAGCCACAATGGGATCTCACCTCACACCAGTCAGAATGACTAAAATCAACAAGGCAGGAAATGACAGATGCTGTCGTGAATGCGGAGAAAGGGGAACCCTCCTACACTGTTGGTGGGAATGAAAGCTGGTGCAGCCACTCTGGAAAACAGCATGGAAGTTCCTCAAAATGTTGAAAATAGAACTTCCCTATGACCCAGCAATTGCACTACTGGGTATTTACCCTAAAGATACAAACGTAGTGATCCAAGGGGGCACGTGCACCCGAATGTTTATAGCAGCAATGTTCACAATAGCCAAACTATGGAAAGAACCTAGATATGGTTCAGGAAGATGTGGTATATATACACAATGGAATACTATGCAGCCATCAAAAGAAATGCAATCTTGCCATTTGTGATGACGTGGATGGACCTAGAGCGTATCATGCTTAGCGAAATAAGTCAAGCAGAGACAGACAACTACCATATGATCTTCCTGATATGAGGAAGTGGTGATGCAACATGGGGGCTTAAGTGGGTAGAAGAAGAATCAATGAAACAAGATGGAATTGGGAGGTAGACAAACCATAAGTGACTCTTAATCTCACAAAAAAGACTGAGGGTTGCTGGGGGGAGGGGGTTTGGGAGAAGAGGGTGGGATTATGGACATTGGGGAGGGTATGTGCTTTGGTGAGTGCTGTGAAGTGTGTAAACCTGGCGATTCACAGACCTGTACCCCTGGGGATAAAAATATATGTTTATACAAAATAAAAAATTTTAAAAAAACTGCTAAGAAACATCTAGCAGCCATTGGGAGGTACTCAAAAGCAATATCAGGGGTGGGTCCAGAGGGCAGAAAGCTGCTGTAGCCTTCACCTTTGTTGGGTACCAAGCAGCTGCATTTCTGCAGCAGAAGTGAGAACAGAGCAGAATGAGGAGACTGGAGATGATCTGATGCTGGTTTTTGCTGCCAGCCAAAAAAGAATCAAACCCGTGCCTGGGCTTTTCTGGGAAAGAACGAGTAGGGACTGAGTCATGTGAAGAGTGCTGATAACCTGGTTGCAGCTTTTTGCTAAGCACTACAATAAACTCTAGCAACTCCAATTGCCAACACTTTGCAACTATTTCAGAGGCTGTGAGGGTGGACACATGCAGAACCTCTTCTCTAGAGGATAGGTGTGGGTCAGAAACTAACCTGGGCCTTTAAACCATGGAGCTTTTAATTGCAGCCACCTGCCAGAAATGAAATAAAGGAGATCTGTCTCTCTAGATGTACCAACACCCCAGGCCCCAGGCACAGACAGATTAAAGACAGTGAACTGGACAAAGCCCCTGACATGGGGATTGTTTGTTTTTCTAAGAGGGCCCCTAAACAGTGATCAGCAGTTCTCCTCAGGAAGGAGAATAGGTGTGATGCCATACCTATCTCCTCCACCACCTCTCTACCCCTGCCTAGCAGCACAGATGGACTCCAGAGGGAATCACTGTGCTTCCAGTATCCACTGGACTCCACTGGAGTATGCTTTGCTAAAACTCCCACCTTCTTTCCTGAGAGGGGCATCTTTACAAGAGCAGGTCAGCTTGTAGACCAGAACAACAAGCCTCTCCTTCAGAAGATAACAAAGGCCTCTACATCTGACAAGGCTACTGATTGAAAATATTACAAAACATCAGCTTCTGCTGGAAACAGGACCAGTATTGCTTTTTTCCTCCCACCTTTTTTCTATATTTAATAAACATTAAACATTTATATTTCTTTAATCTTTTAATCGTATTTATTTTTTGTCTTCTTTTCTCTTAATCTTTTTTTTCCCATGAGGCTTATTTTTGTTGTTTTTATTCATTTGTTGATTTGTTTTCTTTCCTTCTCTTATGTTTTAGCTAAGGTATCTTTTTTATCTTTTTTTTTTTTTCTGTTCCCACTCATATTTTTCCGTCCTTCTTTTTCTTTAGAATCAGGCTTACACTTTATTGTTACCTTTCATTTTTATTCCTTTTTCCTTTTTTCTTGTCTTGGGTGTGATTTTTTTAAAATCTTTTCTTCTTTCCTTTCATTGCTGTAATGGTGTAACTAGCCCAAGTTATCATAACATGCCTAGGTAAAAGATGAAACACTGCCCAGACAAGCAAGGAGGAAGGATCAGTGGGAATCAGCAGCCTAAATACAACAGCAGAGCAGCATTCCCCAGAATCACTTCCTGAAGCAGTCGTTGTTGTTTTTGTTTTCTTCTTGCTTAGTTGTTTTCTTGATTTTTTTTAATTCTTTCTTTGTTCCTATCTTTCCTGGACACTTTATGAGATGGAAAAATTCACCCCAAAAGGGGAAATTAAAAGGAGATTATACTCACTAGAAGGGATTTAATCAGGATGGATATAAGTAAGATATCGGAACTAGAATTTAAAACAATGATTATAAAGATAATAGCTGGGCAAGGGAGGAAAAAAGATAGAAGAAAATAAGTAATTCCTTATTGGAGAGATAAAAGGATTAAAATCTGCTTGCATCAAATTAAAAATGACATTTATTGAGGTGCAGTCCCAAATGAAGATAATAAAATTGAGGGTAAATAAGAAAAAAGAGCTAGTCAGTGATGGAAATGATTATGATGGGAAATAAGGAGGCTTAAAGGAATAGAGAAACAGAGCTATTGCGTCATGAAGGGAGATTTATAACACTTGGCAATTCTGTAAGAGAAATAAAATCCAGAAAATTGGGGTCCCTGAAGATGAGAAGAGGGAAACAAGGGGCATAAAGTTTAGTTGAACACATTATAATTAAGAGATTCCATAATCTGGGGGAGGAAGCACACATACATGTCTATCCATCTAGGCTAGAAATTATCAACATAATTTTTGCCATTTATGGACATAATTTTATAATTAATTCCTCTCCATTGTATAATTGTGATCCTTTACAGTTATTTAAATTTCATCTGTAAACATTTGTCTTTAATTTACATTTTGGCTCGTAGAAGCTCAGAATTCATCTTTGTGTTAGATTGGCTTTAAAATAGTAGATGTGTTGATTAAAAAAGCTGACCATCCAAGAGATGGGCAAAAAACATGGACAGAAATTTCTCCAAGAGGACATGCAAATGGTTAACAGATGCATGGAATATTACTCATCACTCATCATCAGGGAAATACAAATCAACATCACAATGAGATATCACCCCACACCAGTCAGAATAGCTAAAGTTAACAGCTCAGTGAACAATAAATCTTGGTGAGGATGTAGAGAAAGAGGCACCCTCTTACACTGCTGGTGGGAATGCAAACTGTGTAGTCCCTCTGGAGAACAGTATGAAGTTTTCTCAAAGAGTAAAAAATAGAGCTACCCTATCACCCAGCAACTGCACTACTAGGTATTTATCCAAGGGACATAAACATCATGATATGAAGGGGCACACGGTCTCCAATATTTATACCAGCTATGTCCACAATAACCAAACTATGGGAAAAGCCTAGATGACCATCAATAGATGAATGGATAAAGAAGATGTGACTTGTATATGCAGTGGAATATTACTTAGATGTCAAAGAGAATGAAATCTTGCCATTTGCAAAGATGTGGATGGTATTACGATAGAGGGTATTATGCTAAGAAAAATAAATCAGTTAGAGAAAGATAAATATCATATGATTTCACTCTTATGTGGGAGTTAAGAAAGAAAACAAATGAACATAGGAGAACGGAAGAAAAATTAAAATAAGATGAAACAGAAAAAGGGAGGCAATTCACAAGAGACTCTTATGTATACAAACTAAAGAGAAGGTTCCTGGAGGGGAGTGGTTGTGGAATGCTAGATGATCAGCATTAGGAAAGGTACTTGGGGGACACCTGGTGGCTCAGTTGTTTAAGTGTCTGCCTTCAGTTCAGGTCATGATCCCAGATTCCTGGGATCAAGTCCCACATCAGCTTCTTGCTCAGTCAGAAGTCTTCTTCTCCCTCTGCCTGCAGTTCTATATGCTTGTGCTCTATCCCTCTGACAAATAAATAAAATCATAAAATAAGAAAGGCACCTGATGGAATGAGCACTGGGTTTTGGATGCAACTAATGAATCACCAAATTCTACCTCTAAAACTAATAATATAGCCTATGAACTAAATTGAATTTAAATAATTTTTATAAGGTAGCTATCACCAAAAAAAAATGTATAGTCTCCTGTTTTATTTACCTTAAAAAGCGATATATCTGGGGGAGTTTGAGGAGCAAGATGGTGGAGGAGTAGGAGACCTAAATTTTCTCTGGTGCCAGGAATTCATCTAGATAGTTATCAAAACATTCTCAACAGTTTCTGAACAAACGCAGCAGGAGATCAAAGAATAGCAGCAATTCTATGAACAGAAAAATGACACTTTCTGGAAGGTAGGACACATGGAGAAGTGAATCTGAGGTAGTATTTGGAAGATAGAATGTGGGGGTGGGGATGGGCTCCATCTCCTGGCTCCTGGCAAGTGAGATAGCAGCAGAGCACAAAATCAGAACTTTTAGAACTATACTCCACCATGGGACATCACTCCAGTGACTAAGTGCAGGTGGCACCCATGCTGAGACAGTGTGGCCTCAGGACCCTCAGGATCACAGGAATACCGGGATTGCCTGAGTGTGGCTGAGCACCCAGTTATCAAAGCAGGGGAGTTGGCTGCAAACACAGAGAAAAGGAGTGGGCTCTCAGCTCAGGGTTGCCATAAACCATGAGGCACAGTTGGGTCAATAATCTTCAAGCAGGAATAATGCACGTGGCAGATCAAGGAAGAAACCTCCATTCACCAGGAGGAGCAGCACAAGAGTAAGCTGCAGGAATCTGCTGTTTGGGGACTCCAAATGGGACCACATGTCAGAGATAGATAAGCTTGATCACAGGTTGGGTGAGCTCAGAGTGCAGCCAAAGATCAGGAAGGCAGGTGTGTTTGCTTTACTCTGAGGGTTACCTGAAGGCAGGGGATTGAGCTCTTGGCTCCACCTGGCTGCTGAATGGGAGGCCACCTGTTTCAGTCTCATCCTCCAAAGCTGTATGGAATGCTTTCAGGAACCAGAAGCTACCAGCAGCACACCTGAGCAAATGATGTTGCCTGGTGCCTGGCCAGGGTAGTGCAAATAGCTTGGGCAAAGACATTTGAGAATCACAACAACAGGCTCTTCCCCAAGAAGATAAGCAAAACATCTAACCCATATGAAGCTTACTGATCAATAAGAACTGTAAAACTCCAGTGCTAAGGGAATAAAGCATGTAGAATCATTTTTTAAACATAATTCCTAAGTCTTTCAAAGTTAAAATTTGTAAATTTTCATTTTTTTCTTTTTCTATTTTCTTTAAAATTTTTCCTCTTTCCTATTTTAAACAACATTCTTTAAACAACAAAAACTTTTTTTTCATATTTTTGTAATGGATAGCTTCTTATTTATTTATTATTTTAATTTATTTATTTTTATTTATTCTTTTTTTAATCATTTACTTATTTTCAGCATAACAGTATCATTATTTTTTCACCACACCCAGTGCTCCATGCAATCCATGCCCTCCATAATACCCACCACCTGGTACCCCGACCTCCTACCCCTCCGCCACTTCAAACCCCTCAGATTGTTTTTCAGAGTCCATAATCTCTCATGTTTCACCTCCCTTTCCAATTTACCCCAAACCCCTTCTCTCTTACTCCCCATGTGCTCCATGCTTTTTGTTATGCTCCACAAATAAGTGAAGCCATATGATAATTGACTCTCTCTGCTTGGCTTATTTCACTCAGCATAATCTCTTCCGGTCCTGTCCATGTTGCTACAAAAGTTGGGTATTCGTCCTTTCTGATGGAGGCATAATACTCCATAGTGTATATGGACCACATCTTCCTTATCCATTCATACACTGAAGGGCATCTTGGCTCTTTCCACAGTTTGGTGACCGTGGCCATTCTGCTATAAACATTGGGGTACAGATGGCCCTTCTCTTCACTACATCTGTATCTTTGGGGTAAATAACCAGGAGTGCAATGGCAGGGACATAGGGAAGTTCTATTTTTAATTCTTGAGGAATTTCCACACTGTTCTCCAAAGAGGCTGCACCAACTTGCATTCCCACCAACATTGTAAGGGGGTTCTCCTTTCTCCACATCCTCTCCAACTCATGTTGTTTCCTGTCTTGCTAATTTTGGACGTTCTACCTGGTATAAGGTGATTTCACAATGTAGTTTTAATTTGAATTTCCCTGAGGGCTAGTGATGATGAACATTTTTTCATGTATCTGATAGCCAATTGTATGTCATATCTTCTTCCCATTTTTTGAGATGATTGTCTGTTTTGTGTGTGTTGAGTTTGAGGAGTCTTTATAGAACCTGGATATCAACCTTTTGTCTGTACTGTCATTTGCAAATATCTTCTCCCATTCCATGGGTTGCCTCTTTGTTTTCTTGACTGTTTCCATTGCTGTGCAGAAGCTTTTGATTTTGATGAAGTTTCAAAAGTTCATCTTCGCTTTTGTTTCCTTTGTCTTTGGAGACATATCTTGAAAGAAGTTGCTGTGGCTGATATCAAAGAGATTACTGCCTATGTTCTTCTCTAGGATTCTGATGGATTCCTGTCTCACATTGAGGTCTTTTATCCATTTTGAGTTTACCTTTGTGTTCGGTGTAAGTGAATGGTTGAGTTTCATTCTTCTACATATAGCTGCCCAGTTTTCCCAGCACCATTTATTGAAGAGACTGTCTTTTTTCCACTGTATATTTTTTCCTATTTTGTCGAAGATTTATTGGCCATAGAGTTGAGGGTCCATATTTGGGCTATTAGTCTCATATTTGGGCTCACTGGTCTATGAGTCTGATTTTATGTCAGTACCATGCTGTCTTGGTGATCAAAGCTTTGTAATAAAGCTTAAAATCAGGTAACGTGATGCCCCCAGCTTTATTTTTGTTTTTCAGCATTTCCTTAGTGCAGCATGGATGCAGAGTGCAAAAGTGTGTGGCTCTAGAGAATACGGACTGGCATCCACCTTGACTCTCTCCCAAGCACTGGCATCCCAGGGATCATGGCCTGAAGTTTGGCACGTTTCTCTGGCATGGGTGGTTGCTGGTGGTGACCATCCTGGGACCGTGAGCTTAAGCCCATGCCTGTGATTGCCTGGTTTCACCTGTTTAGATATTTTGCTTTTGTTAAGTGCTTTCAACCAGCCTCCAAGTTAATGATAGTCCCCAGTCAAGGGTACTCTTTTATTAGGGTATTACTTTCAAATGGGTTGTTTCTGGTGGCTCCCATTTTCTTCCACTTTCTTAAGATATCAATCTGATCCTTCCCACTCTGCTTTACCTCACCACTGGAGACTTATGTCCTCACAGAGACCCAGAACTGTATGATCCTACATCTCAGGCTGATTTCATGGGTGTTCGGAGTGTTCTGGTAGATAATCAGCCCATTTTAGGGGACCAGTAAAAACAATGTCTTCTGGGGCGCCTGGGTGGCTCAGTGCGTTAAAGCCTCTGCCTTCAGCTCAGGTCATGATCCCAAGGTCTGGGATTGAGCCCCACATCGGCCTCTCTGCTCAGCAGGGAGCCTGCCTCCTCCTCTCTCTGCCTGCCTCTCTGCCTACTTATAATCTCTGTCTGTCAAATAAATAAATACAATCTTTAAAAAAAAAGTCTTCTGCTTCTCCGCCATCTTGCCCCCTCCTCCTATATGTCATTAATTTAAATCAATGTGTAATCAATGAAAGAAACTTCAGAGATATTCAAACAGATGGCAATATAAATTTTAATATTTCTACTAAACTGTGGTGAGCAAACTCAAATCATACTTGCAAAAAGAGGTGGTTGTCATTTTGTTAAAATTATCAAAAATTTATACTTGTGAAAGATTAATAAACATGTCTTACTTACATCATGTCATAAAGATAAGACAACCATGTGCTTCTCAATAAAAGACAAAAAATGTAAACATTGGAAAAGAGCAGAGAGCCCAGATATGGACCCCAACTTTATGTTCAAATAATCTTTGAAAAAGCAGGAAAAAAAAATACAGTGGAAACAAAACAGTCTCTTCAATAAATGGTGCTGGGAAAATTGGACAAATATGTGTAGAAGAATGAAACTCGACCGCTCTCTTATGCCATATACAAAGATAAACTCAAAATGAATAAAAGACCTCAACATGAGGCAGGAATTCATCAGAATCCTGGAGAACATAGGCAGCAATCTCTTTGACATTGGCCACAGACACCTTCTTTCAAGATATGTCTCCAAAGGAAAAGGAAAAAAAGTGAAAATGAACTTTTGGAACTTCATGAAGATCAAAAGCTTCTGCACATCAAAGAAAGCAGTTAACAAAACTAATAGGCAACCCACGGAATGGGATAAGTTATTCGCAAATGACAGTACAGACAAAGGGTTGATATCCAGGATCTATTAAAAAAACCCTCGAGGGGAGGAGTCAAGATGGCGGAGAAGTAGCAAGCTGAGACTGCTTCAGCTAGCCGGAGATCAGCTAGATAGCTTATCTAAAGATTGCAAACACCTGAAAATCCATCGGCAGATCGAAGAGAAGAAGAACAGCAATTCTGGAAACAGAAAAACAACCACTTTCTGAAAGGTAGGACCGGCGGAGAAGTGAATCCAAAGCGACGGGAAGATAGACCCCGGGGGGAGGGGCCGGCTCCCGGCAAGCGGCGGAGCAACCGCGCACAAAATCAGGACTTTTAAAAGTCTGTTCCGCTGAGGGACATCGCTCCAGAGGCTAAACCGGGCGAATCCCATGTGGGGTCAGCGTGGCCTCAGGTCCCGCAGGGTCACAGAAGGATCGGGGGTGTCTGAGTGTCGCAGAGTTTGCGGGTATTGGAACGGGAAAGCCGGCTACAGAGACAGAGCCGACAGTAAGCTCGCAGCTCCGTGTTACCTTGAACCGGTCGCAGGCTCGGTGAGCTCGGAGCGCGGCCGGAGGTCAGGCAGACGGGAGTAACTTGGCGCTGTTCTCTGAGGGCGCACTGAGGAGTGGGGCCCTGGGCTCTCGGCTCCTCCGGGCCGGAGACCAGGAGGCCGCCATTTGTATTCCCGTCCTCTGGAACTCTACGGAAAGCGCTCAGGGAACAAAAGCTCCTGAAAGCAAACCCGAGCGGTTTACTCACCCCGGCCCCGGGTAAGGGCGGTGTATTTCCGCCTGGGGCAAAGACACTTGAGAATCACTACAATCACTCCCCCAGAAGATCAACAAGAAATCCAGCCAAGACCAAGTTCACCTACCAAGGAGTGCGGTTTCAATACCAAGGAGAGCAGCAGAATTCCAGAGGAGGAGAAAGCCAAGCACGGAACTCATGGCTTTTTTCCTGTGATTTTTTTTAGTCTTGCAGTTAATTTAATTTTTTCTTTTTCATTTTTTTTTTTCTCGCCTTCGGGTAAAATTTTTTTTTAACTATTACCTTTTTCTTTTTTAACGATTTTTTACTAGTTTATCTAATATATATATATTTTTTTTTTTACATTTTTCTTAGGTGTTTTCTTTTTTTTAAAAAATATACTTTTCTTTTCCTTTATTTTCTTTTTCTTTTTTCTTTCTTCCTTTTTGAACCTCTTTTTATCCCCTTTCTCCCCACTCACGATTTTGGATCTCTTCTAATTTGGTTAAAGCATATTTTCCTGGGGTTGTTGCCACCCTTTTAGTATTTTACTTGCCCCTTCATTTACTCTTATCTGGACAAAATGACAAGACGTAAAAATTCAACACAAAAAAAAGAACAAGAGGCAGTACCGAAGGCTAGGGACCTAATCAATACAGACATCGGTAATATGTCAGATCTAGAGTTCAGAATGACAATTCTCAAGGTTCTAGCCGGGCTCAAAAAAGGCATGGAAGATATTAGAGAAACCCTCTCGAGAGATATAAAAGCCCTTTCTGGAGAAATAAAAGAACTAAAATCTAACCAAGGTGAAATCAAAAAAGCTATTAATGAGGTGCAATCAAAAATGGAGGCTCTAACTGCTAGGATAAATGAGGCAGAAGAAAGAATTAGTGATATAGAAGACCAAATGACAGAGAATAAAGAAGCTGAGCAAAAGAGGGACAAACAGCTACTGGACCACGAGGGGAGAATTCGAGAGATAAGTGACACCATAAGACAAAACAACATTAGAATAATTGGGATTCCAGAAGAAGAAGAAAGTGAGAGGGGAGCAGATGGTATACTGGAGAGAATTATTGGGGAGAATTACCCCAATATGGCAAAGGGAACGAGCATCAAAATTCAGGAGGTTCAGAGAATGCCCCTCAAAATCAATAAGAATAGGCCCACACCCCGTCACCTAATAGTAAAATTTACAAGTCTCAATGACAAAGAGAAAATCTTGAAAGCAGCCCGGGAAAAGAAGTCTGTAACATACAATGGCAAAAATATTAGATTGGCAGCTGACTTATCCACAGAGACCTGGCAGGCCAGAAAGAGCTGGCATGATATTTTCAGAGCACTAAACGAGAAAAACATGCAGCCAAGAATACTATATCCAGCTAGGCTATCATTGAAAATGGAAGGAGAGATTAAAAGCTTCCAGGATAAACAGCAACTGAAAGAATTTGCAAATACCAAACCAGCTCTACAGGAAATATTGAAAGGGGTCCTCTAAGCAAAGAGAGAGCCTACAAGTGGTAGATCAGAAAGGAACAGAGACCATATACAGTAACAGTCACCTTACAGGCAATACAATGGCACTAAATTCATATCTCTCAATAGTTACCCTGAATGTGAATGGGCTAAATGCCCCTGTCAAAAGACACAGGGTATCAGAATGGATAAAAACCAAAACCCATCTATATGTTGCCTCCAAGAAACACATTTTAAGCCCGAAGACACCTCCAGATTTAAAGTGAGGGGGTGGAAAAGAATTTACCATGCTAATGGACATCAGAAGAAAGCAGGAGTGGCAATCCTTATATCAGATCAATTAGATTTTAAGCCAAAGACTATAATAAGAGATGAGGAAGGACACTATATCATACTCAAAGGGTCTGTCCAACAAGAAGATTTAACAATTTTAAATATCTATGCCCCCAACGTGGGAGCAACCAACTATATAAACCAATTAATAACAAAATCAAAGAAACACATCAACAATAATACAATAATAGTAGGGGACTTTAACACTCCCCTCACTGAAATGGACAGGTCATCCAAGCAAAAGATCAGCAAGGAATTAAAGGCCTTAAATGACACACTGGACCAGATGGACATCAAAGATATATTCAGAACATTTCATCCCAAAGCCACAGAATACACATTCTTCTCTAGTGCACATGGAACATTCTCCAGAATAGATCACATCCTCGGTCCTAAATCAGGACTCAACCGGTATCAAAAGATTGGGATCATTCCCTGCATATTTTCAGACCACAATGCTCTAAAGCTAGAACTCAACCACAAAAGGAAGTTTGGAAAGAACCCAAATACATGGAGACTAAACAGTATCCTTCTAAAGAATGAATGGGTCAACCGGGAAATTAAAGAAGAATTGAAAAAAATCATGGAAACAAATGATAATGGAAATACAACGGTTCAAAATCTGTGGGACACAACAAAGGCAGTCCTGAGAGGAAAATATATAGCGGTACAAGCCTTTCTCAAGAAACAAGAAAGGTCTCAGGTACACAACCTAAGCCTACACCTAAAGGAGCTGGAGAAAGAACAAGAAAGAAACCCTAAGCCCAGCAGGAGATGAGAAATCATAAAGATCTGAGCAGAAATCAATGAAATAGAAACCAAAAAAACAATAGAACAAATCAACGAAACTAGGAGCTGGTTCTTTGAAAGAATTAATAAAATTGATAAACCCCTGGCCCGACTTATCAAAAAGAAAAGAGAAAGGACCCAAATAAATAAAATCATGAATGAAAGAGGAGAGATCACAACTAACACCAAAGAAATACAAACTATTATAAGAACATACTATGAGCAACTCTACGGCAATAAATTTGACAATCTGGAAGAAATGGATGCATTCCTAGAAACATATAAACTACCACAACTGAACCAGGAAGAAATAGAAAGCCTGAACAGACCCATAACCAGTAAGGAGATTGAAACAGTCATTAAAAATCTCCAAACAAACAAAAGCCCAGGGCCAGATGGCTTCCCGGGGGAATTCTACCAAACATTTAAAGAAGAACTAATCCCTATTCTCCTGAAACTGTTCCAAAAAATAGAAATGGAAGGAAAACTTCCAAACTCATTTTATGAGGCCAGGATCACCTTGATCCCAAAACCAGACAAGGATCCCACCAAAAAAGAGAGCTATAGACCGATATCCTTGATGAACACAGATGCGAAAATACTCAACAAAATACTAGCCAATAGGATTCAACAGTACATTAAAAAGATTATTCACCACGACCAAGTGGGATTTATTCCAGGGCTGCAAGGTTGGTTCAACATCCGCAAATCAGTCAATGTGATACAACACATCAATAAAAGAAAGAACAAGAACCATATGATACTCTCAATAGATGCTGAAAAAGCATTTGACAAAGTACAACATCCCTTCTGATCAAAACTCTTCAAAGTGTAGGGATAGAGGGCACATACCTCAATATCATCAAAGCCATCTATGAAAAACCCACCGCAAATATCATTCTCAATGGAGAAAAACTGAAAGCTTTTCCGCTAAGGTCAGGAACACGGCAGGGATGTCCATTATCACCACTGCTATTCAACATCGTACTAGAGGTCCTAGCCTCAGCAATCAGACAACAAAAGGAAATTAAAGGCATCCAAATCGGCAAAGAAGAAGTCAAATTATCACTCTTCGCAGATGATATGATACTATATGTGGAAAACCCAAAAGACTCCACTCCAAAACTGCTAGAACTTATACAGGAATTCAGTAAAGTGTCAGGATATAAAATCAATGCACAGAAATCAGTTGCATTTCTCTACACCAACAGCAAGACAGAAGAAAGAGATATTAAGGAGTCAATCCCATTTACAATTGCATCCAAAACCATAAGATACCTAGGAATAAACCTAACCAAAGAGACACAGAATCTATACTCAGAAAACTATAAAGTACTCATGAAAGAAATTGAGGAAGACACAAAGAAATGGAAAAATGTTCCATGCTCCTGGATTGGAAGAATAAATATAGTGAAAATGTCTATGCTACCTAAAGCAATATACACATTTAATGCAATTCCTATCAAAGTACCATCCATCTTTTTCAAAGAAATGGAACAAATAATTCTAAAATTTATATGGAACCAGAAAAGACCTCGAATAGCCAAAGGGATATTGAAAAAGAAAGCCAACGTTGGTGGCATCACAATTCCGGACTTCAAGCTCTATTACAAAGCTGTCATCATCAAGACAGCATGGTACTGGCACAAAAACAGACACATAGATCAATGGAACAGAATAGAGAGCCCAGAAATAGACCCTCAACTCTATGGTCAACTAATCTTCGACAAAGCAGGAAAGAATGTCCAATGGAAAAAAGACGGCCTTTATAATAAATGGTGCTGGGAAAATTGGACAGCCACATGCAGAAAAATGAAATTGGACCATTTCCTTACACCACACACAAAAATAGACTCAAAATGGATGAAGGACCTCAATGTACGAAAGGAAACCATCAAAATCCTTGAGGAAAACACGGGCAGCAACCTCTTCGACCTCTGCCGCAGCAACATCTTCCTAAGAACAACGCAAAAGGCAAGGGAAGCAAGGGAAAAATGAACTACTGGGATTTCATCAAGATCAAAAGCTTTTGCACAGCAAAGGAAACAGTTAACAAAATCAAAAGACAACTGACAGAATGGGAGAATATATTTGCAAACGACATATCAGATAAAGGACTAATGTCCAGAATCTATAAAGAACTTATCAAACTCAACACCCAAAGAACAAATAATCCAATCAAGAAATGGGCAGAAGACATGAACAGACATTTCTGCAAAGAAGACATCCAGATGGCCAACAGACACATGAAAAAGTGCTGCATATCACTCGGCATCAGGGAAATACAAATCAAAACCACAATGAGATATCACCTCACACCAGTCAGAATGGCTAAAAAAAACAAGGCAGGAAATGACAGATGCTGGCGAGGATGCGGAGAAAGGGGAACCCTCCTACACTGTTGGTGGGAATGCAAGCTGGTGCAGCCACTCTGGAAAACAGCATGGAGGTTCCTCAAAATGTTGAAAATAGAAGTGCCCTATGACCCAGCAATTGCACTATTGGGTATTTACCCTAAAGATACAAATGTAGTGATCCAAAGGGACACATGCACCCGAATGTTTATAGCAGCAATGTCCACAATAGCCAAACTATGGAAAGAACCTAGATGTCCATCAACAGATGAATGGATCAAGAAGATGTGGTATATATACACAATGGAATACTATGCAGCCATCAAAAGAAATGAAATCTTGCCATTTGCGACAACATGGATGGAACTAGAGCGTATCATGCTTAGCGAAATAAGTCAAGCAGAGAAAGACAACTATCATATGATCTCCCTGATATGAGGAAGTGGTGATGCAACATGGAGGCTTAAGTGGGTAGAAGAAGAATAAATGAAACAAGATGGGATTGGGAGGGAGACAAACCATAAGTGACTCTTAATCTCACAAAACAAACTGAGGGTTGCTGGGGGGAGGGTATTTGGGAGAAGGGGGTGGGATTATGGACATTGGGGAGGATATGTGATTTGGTGAGTGCTGTGAAGTGTGTAAACCTGGTGATTCACAGACCTGTATCCCTGGGGATAAAATATATGTTTATAAAAAAACCCTCAAACTCGACACACACAAAACAGATAATCATGTCAAAAAATGGGCAGAAGACATGAACAGACACTTCTCCAATGAATACATACACATGGCTAAGAGGGGTAGGAGAAGAATCAATGAAACAAGATGGGATTGGGAGGGAGACAAACCATAAGTGACTCTTAATCTCACAAAACAAACTGAGGGTTGCTGGGGGGAGGGGGTTTGGGAGAAGGGGGTGGGATTATGGACATTGGGGAGGGTATGTGCTTTGGTGAGTGCTGTGAAGTGTGTAAACCTGGTGATTCACAGACCTGTACCCCTGGGGATAAAAATATATGTTTATAAAAAATTAAAAAAAAAAGTTCATCATCATTAGCCATCAGGGAGTTTCAAATCAAAACCACATTGACATAACACCTCACACAAGTTAGAATGGCCAAAATTAACAAGACAATAAACCACACGTTTTGGAGAGGATATAGAGAAAGAGAAACCCTCTTACACTGTTGTGAATGCATGGGAAATGCAAGTTGGTGCAGCCACTTTGGAAAACAGAATGGAGATTCATCAAGAAATTAAAAATAGAGCTTCCCTATGACTCTACAATGCACGATTGGGTATCTACCCCAAAGATACAGGTGTAGTGAAAAGAAGGGCCATCTGTACCCCAATATTCATAGCAGCAGTAGCCACAGTCGCCAAACTGTGGAAAGAATTAAGACGCCCTTCAGTGGATGAAAGGATAAGGAAGACGGGGGCTATATCTACTACAGAATAGAGATGGGGAGAAGAGGAGGGTTGGTGGAATTTAGAGGGGAAGACAAACCATGAGAGACTGTGGACTCTGAAAACCAAATTGAGGGTTTTGGAGGGGCAAGGGTGGGGGGTTGGGTGAGCCAGGTGGTGGGTTATGGATGGAGCACTCAGTGTGGTGCATAAACAATGAATTCTGGAAAAATGAAAAGAATATTTTTTAAAAAGGATGTTTTTAGAAATGAAGTATAAATCTATGTAGAAAAGATAAAAAAGGAAAAAAGGCAAAATGATAATGGAATCTTTAAAAGTTACATGGCAATTTTAAAACCTCACTAAGATATTGTAAACAATTTTCCATATTATTAAATATTTTTCTTGCTTATGAATGTAATAAGACACAGAACCCCAAAGAGTTGGACAACTAAACTGTTTCCAAATTCTGGTTCATATTTACCTTTGAACTTAGTATGTTCCTTATGATAAATTCCACTAATTGGAAATGAAACAAAAGAATATCTTCTCCCATTCCATGGGTTGCCTCTTTGTTGACTGTTTCCTTTGCTGTGCAGAAGCTTTTGATCTTCTGAAGTCCCAAGAGCTTATTTTCACTTTTTTTTCTTTTGCCTTTGGAGACATATCTTGAAAGAAGTTGCTGTGGCAATGTTGAAGAGGCTGCTGCCTACGTTCTCCTCTAGGATTCTGATACGTACATTGATGTTTTTGAGATATGCCCCCAAAACGTCCTCTAGAGAAGGAAACAATTTATGATCTCAGCATTTGCATATGGAATTGTCTTTTCTCCCCAATCCTGCTGACATTGTGTATTATTAAAACAGAAAGAGTAAAAAGACAAATATTTAGTAGGTCAATAGAATCATTACATTGATTCTCAGTCCGGGTGGTAACTTTGACACATGTAAATTTGGTGTTTGTAGTTATTAAAAGTTGTAGGAAATATATGGAAGGTAAAATTTGCTTTTTTAAAGTTTTTGTTTATTTATTTGACAGACAGAGATCACAGGTAGGCAGAGAGGCAGGCAGAGAGAGAGAGGAAGAAGCAGGTTCCCTGCTGAGCGGAAAGCCTTATATGGGGCTACATCTCAGGACCACGGGATCATGACCTGAGCCAAATGCAGAGACTTTAACCCACCAAGCCACCAAGAGGCCCCTAAAATTAGCTATTTATACATTTAAAGCTATTTAAAGGTATAGTGCAGTGACGTTAAATATATTCACAATGTTATTCAACCACTATCTCTACCATCTTCAGAATTGTCTTCTCCAGCTGAAACTCTGCACCCTTTAAACAACTTCTCAATTTCCCCTCCTTCTCTTACCCGAAGCCCCTGTCACCATTCTACTTTAATATATATGAGTGTGACTACACCAAGTACCTCAAATAAGTGAATCATACAGTATTTGTATTTTTGTGACTGCCTTATATCACTGGCTTGATATGCCCAAACTTCATCCATGTTGGAGCATATTGCAGAATTTTGTTATTTTTTAAAATGAATAATCTTCTATTTTATATTTATCCCACAGTCTTATGTCCATCCATAAAGATATAATGGATACAGTTATATCTATTAATCCATTGATGCATGCTCCGGTCAACTGCACCTTCTATTTATTGTGAATAATGCTGATAGAAATACGCATATACACAGAGAGGTAGCTTGTACTTTCCAAACTTCACATTATGTCACTCTGATTGTTTTATAAAATTAAACAGACAAAAAACCCCTACACTAGTGTAGAGGACTACACTAATATATGTTTTTGCTCACGAAAGAGAATTTTCATTTTTACAAAAAAATTTATTACTATACACATAGAGATATTTCATGAAAAATGAAATGGCATAAAAAAACCTTTTGCATTGTGGGGGATAGTCTATTTTTTGTCATTTTGCTTATAAAAATATGAATATTTTATATTTGGTGGGGAAACCTGTATTTGAGTGTCTGTTTTCCTCCTTTCTTTTTTTAAATTTGGTTTTATTTTATCAGTGTTCCAAGGTTCATTGTTTATGCATCCCACCCAGTGCTCCATGCAATACACGCCCTCCATAATACTCACCACCAGGCTCCCTTATCCCCCCCCCCACTCCTTTCCCTTTCAGAACCCTCAGTTTGCTTCTCAGAGTCTACAATCCCTCATGGTTTGTCTCCCCATCTGATTTACCCCAATTCATTTCCCTTTCCTTTTCCTAATGTCCTCCATGTTATTCCTTATGTTTCCCCAAGTAACTGAAACCATATGATAACTGACTTTCTCTGCTTAATCTGCATAATCTCCTCCAGTCGCATCCATGTTGATACAAAAGTTGGGTATTCATCTTTCATGATGGCTGAATAATATTCTATTGTTGAAGGGGATAATATTCCATTCCATATCTTCTTTATTCATGCATCTGTTGAAGGGTATCTCAGCAACTTCCACGGTTTGGCAATTGTGGACATTCCTGCTATGAACAGTGAGGTGCAGATGGCCCTTAAGATCACTACATTTAGGAGTGCATTTCCTAGATTATAAGGTCATTCTATTTATAATATTTCGGGGAACCTCCACTCTGTTTTCCAGAGGCAATAAACCAGCTAGCATTCCCACCAGCCGTGTAAGAGGGTTCCCGATTCTCTACATACTCACCATCTGTCATTTCTTGACTTTTTAAATTTTATTATTCTGCCTGGTGTGAGCTGATAGCTCACTGTGGTTTTGATTTGTGTTTCCCTGATACCAAGTGATGTTGAACAGTTTTTTCATCCATCTGTTGGCCATTTGTATATTTTCTTTGAATAAATATCTGCTCATGTCTTCTGCTTATTTTCCTACTGGATTTTCTGCTTTGTGGGTGTTGAGGTCAAAGACCTTGTTGCCTGTGTGCTCCTCTAGGATTTTGATGGATTCCTATTTCACCTTTAGGTAATTCATCCATTTTGAGTCTATTTTTCTGGATGGTGTAAGAAAGTGGTCTAATTTCATCCTACTGGGGATGACTGTCCAATTTTCCCAACACCATGTGTTGAAGAGACTCTTGTTTTTCCATTAAATATTTTTACCTGCTTTTTCAAATATTAGTAGACCATTGAACTGAAGGTCTATTTCTGGGTTCCCTATTCTATTTGATTGATCTGCGTTGTGATACTCTCTTAATCATTAGAGCTTTGTAATACTACTCGATGTCCTGAAGGAGATGCTACCATCTTTAGTTTTCTTTTTCAACTTTCCCTTCAATACTTGGGATATTTTCTTGTTCCAAACAAATTTCAGGATTATTTATTCCAGCTCTGAGAAAAATATTGACGGTATTTTCCTATGGGCTTCTCTGAATGTATAGGTTGCTCTGGGAAGTGTAGGTATTTTAACAATATTTGTTCTTACACTCCATGAGCAGGGAAAGGGCTTCCAATGAATTGTGTCTACCTCATTTCTCTCATAAGTTTTCTAAAGTTTTCAGAGACTTTTTTTTTTTTTTTTTTACCTCGTTGAGGTTTCCTCCCACGTATCCTATGGCTTGGTTTGCAACTGGGAATGGAAGTGATTCCTTGACGACTCTCCGGGCTGCTTCGCTGTGAGTGGGCAGAAACACAGGTGACTGCTGTGAATTGCTGTGATATCCTGGGTAGAGGTGAATTCCTGGAGAGGTTCTGGCACATTTTATTCTGTGCTTATTCTTATGATTATCGTGGAGTCTATCTGGTATTCTATATAGACTCTCAAGATGTCTGCTAGGAGTGACTGAGTTACTTGTTCTTTGGCAACTTGGATGCCTTTAATTTCTTTTCGTGGTCAGATGGCAGAAGCTATCACATCAGGGACTAGATGGAACAAGAGTGGTGAGAGTAGACATGTCCTCATCATAGTTTTGCCCTTTCCTCTGGGGGAACGCTCTTGTTGCTGCCTTATTGATGAGGATATTATCTGTGGGACTTTCATATGTGACCTGCAAGATGTTGAGGTGGGTGGTCCCTATCCCTACGTGGTTGAGGATTTTATGCAACATTTGATCAAATGCTTTTACTGCATCAAATGGGAGGACCATACGGTGCTTCTCCTTCCTTTCAGGAATGGGTTGATTCCTGTGGATAGAATTGTGAATGTTGAGCCATCCCTTCAGACCAGGAATACATCTCAGTTGGTCATGGTGAAGCTTCCTCTTATTCAGGATCTGAGGATCTAGTATCTCATTGAGTATTTCTGCACCCCTCTGCATCAGGGTTGGTGCCTATAAAGCCCCTCCATGGATGGTGTGTGTCTTGTTTTGGGATCAAGGTAAAGCTGTCCTCATTAAATGAGGTTGGGAAGTTTCTTTCCCTTACTCTCTTGGGACAGGTTCAGAAGAAGAGAAGTTCTTTCTCCTTGCAGTGCTTGGGCCAATTGACCATAGCTGACTCTATGTGGCCCAAGAGTCTTTGTTGAATAGGAGACCTTGGATTAATGCTTTCAGTTCTTTGCTGGCTATGGGTTACATCTTTCTTCCTGCTCCAGTCGTGGATGTTTGCATATTTTTAGGGATTTTATCCCTTTCCTCCTGATTGTTTAGTTGGGGGGGGCGCATTTCATTGCTCCTCATCTTCACTTTCAATGGGGTTTCTGCATGGTGAGGTCTCCTCTTTCATTCAGGAGCAGATCAATTGGAGTCCTTGGTCTGTTCTCACTGAGAAGCCTGGAGGGCTTTACCAACTGGTTTATTCACTCAGAAGGGCAGCTTGTCCTTTTGTGGATCTATGTTCATGGATTTGAGGTTTGCTTTTCCTACCATGACTTTAGGCTTCCTTCTTGATGAGTTCTCATCTTTTGCTGGGTTTAGGCATTCCTTGCTTTTGTTTTTGCAGCCCCTTTAGGTGTAAGGTCAGGTCGTGTCTTGGAGACTGCATGCTTCTTGAGGAAGGTTTGCATCGCTGTCTACTTCCTTCCAATGGCTTGGCTGCCTTCCGAAGGTCACAAACTGATGCCTTTGTGCTTCAGAATCTCTGGCCCTGGTATCTAAAGTTTCTACCAGACTCATGTCCCCAAGATACAAACCTGTTAGACGTATGCAGTGTGAACAGATTTCTGATAGAAACTGCGGACAAAAGAATGACCGACTGTGCTCCCATGAGAGCTCACTGATGGGGGTGGGTTGTGAAATTTCAACTCCATGGCTGGACAAGGATGGATGCTATATTCATCCCACCCATCACTGCTAAAAGCATTTAAGAAAGGAAAACAGCCGCATACAGGAGAGAGGGAAGAAGGCTCCCTGCTGAGCATAGAGCTTGATGTGGGGCTCGATCCCAGTACCCTGAGATCATGACTCGAACAAAAGGCAGAGGCTTATCCCACTGAGCCACTCATGTATCCCATACATGGTCTTTTTAAAAATCCATTTTGATACACTGTGTCTTCTGATTGGAGCATTTAATTCAAATATATTCAGACTAATGATAGATAGGTATGTGTTTAGTGTCATATTATTACTTGCTTTGTCATAGTGTCTGGAGAATTCTCTCTGATTCCCTGCAGGCTTTCTCACTTTTGGTGTCTCCATTCCACTCAATGAGTCCCCATTCATATTTCTTTTTTTTTTAATTTTTTATAAACATATATTTTTATCCCGAGGGGTACAGGTGTGTGAATCAACAGGTTTACACACTTCACAGCACTCACCAAAGCACATACCCTCCCCAATGTCCATAATCCAACTCCCTTCTCCCAACCCCCCAGCCCCCAGCAACCCTTAGTTTGTTTTGTGAGATTAAGAGTCACTTATGGTTTGTCTCCCTCCCAATTCCATCTTGTTTCTTTGATTCTTCTTTTACCCACTTAAGCCCCCATGTTGCAGCACCACTTCCTCATATCAGGGCGATCATATGATAGTTGTCTTTCTCTGCTTGACTTATTTCGCTAAGCATGATACGCTCTAGTTCCATTCATGTTGTCGCAAATGGCAAGGTTTCATTTCTTTTGATGGCTGCATAGTATTCCATTGTGTATATATACCACATCTTCTTGATCCATTCATCTGTTGATGGACATCTAGGTTCTTTCCATAGTTTGGCTATTGTGGACATTGCTGCTATAAACATTCGGGTGCACGTGCCCCTTTGGATCACTACGTTTGTATCTTTAGGGTAAATACCCAGTAGTGCAATTGCTGGGTCACAGGGCAGTTCTATTTTCAACATTTTGAGGAACCTCCATGCTGTTTTCCAGAGTGGCTGCACCAGCTTGCATTCCCACCAACAGTGTAGGAGGGTTCCCCTTTCTCCGCATCCTCGCCAGCATCTGTCATTTCCTGCCTTGTTGATTTTAGCCATTCTGACTGGTTTGAGGTGATATCTCATTGTGGTTTTGATTTGTATTTCCCTGATGCCGGGTGATACGGAGCACTTTTTCATGTGTCTGTTGGCCATCTGGATGTCTTCTTTGCAGAAATGTCTGTTCATGTCCTCTGCCCATTTCTTGATTGGGTTATTTGTTCTTTGGTTGTTGAGTTTGCTAAGTTCTTTATAGATTCTGGACACTAGTCCTTTATCTGATATGTCGTTTGCAAATATCTTCTCCCATTCTGTCAGTTGTCTTTTGATTTTGTTAACTGTTTCCTTTGCTGTGCAAAAGCTTTTGATCTTGATAAAATCCCAATAGTTCCTTTTTGCCCTTGCTTCCCTTGCCTTTTGCGTTGTTCTTAGGAAGATGTTGCTGCGGCTGAGGTCGAAGAGGTTGCTGCCTGTGTTCTCCTCAAGGATTTTGATGGATTCCTTTCGCACATTGAGCCTGAGGTCCTTCATCCATTTTGAGTCTATTTGTGTGTGTGGTGTAAGGAAGTGGTCCAATTTCATTTTTCTGCATGTGGCTGTCCAATTTTCCCAGCACCATTTATTGAAGAGGCCGTCTTTTTTCCATTAGACATTCTTTCCTGCTTTGTCAAAGATTAGTTGACTGTAGAGTTGAGGGTCTATTTCTGGGCTCTCTATTCTGTTCCATTGATCTATGTGTCTGTTTTTGTGCCAGTACCATGCTGTCTCGATGATGACAGCTTTGGAATAGAACTTGAAGTCCGGAATTGTGATGCCACCAACATTGGCTTTCTTTTTCAATATCCCTTTGGCTATTCGAGGTCTTTTCTGGTTCATTATAAATTTTATAATTATTTGTTCCATTTCTTTGAAAAAGATGGATGGTACTTTGATAGGAATTGCATTAAATGTGTAGATTGCTTTAGGTAGCATAGGAATTTTCACAATATTTAATCTTCCAATCCAGGTGCATGGAACATTTTTCCATTTCTTTGTGTCTTCCTCAATTTCTTTCATGAGTACTTTATAGTTTTCTGAGTATAGTTTCTGTGCGTCTTTGGTTAGGTTTATTCCTAGGTATCTTATGGTTTTGGGTGCAATTGTAAATGGGATTGACTCCTTAATTTCTCTTTCTTCTGTCTTGCTGTTGGTGTAGAGAAATGCAACTGATTTCTGTGCATTGATTTTATATCCTGACACTTTACTGAATTCTTGTATAAGTTCTAGCAGTTTTGGAGTGGAGTCTTTTGGGTTTTCCACATATAGTATCATATTATCTGCAAAGAGTGATAATTTGACTTCTTCTTTGCCAATTTGGATGCCCTTAATTTCCTTTTGTCGTCTGATTGCTGAGGTTAGGACCTCTAGTACTATGTTGAATAGCAGTGGTGATAATGGACATCCCTGCCGTGTTCCTGACCTTAGTGGAAAAGCTTGTGAATGATATTTGCGGTGGGTTTTTCATAGATGGCTTTGATGATATTGAGGTATGTGCCCTCTATCCCTACACTTTGAAGAGTTTTGATCAGGAAGGGTTGCTTTACTTTGTCAAATGCTTTTTCAGCATCTATTGAGAGTATCATATGGTTCTTGTTCTTTCTTTTATTGATGTGTTGTATCACATTGACTGATTTGTGGATGTTGAACCAACCTTGCAGTCCTTGAATAAATCCCACTTTGTCGTGGTGAATAATCTTTTTAATGTACTGTTGAATCCTATTGGCTAGTATTTTGTTGAGTATTTTCGCATCTGTGTTCATCAAGGATATTGGTCTATAGCTCTCTTTTTTTTATTTATTTTTTTAAAGATTTTATTTATTAATTTGACAGAGAGTAATCACAAGTAGATGGAGAGGCAGCCAGAGAGAGAGAGAGAGGGAAGCCGGCTCTCCGCTGAGCAGAGCGCCCGATGCGGGACTCGATCCCAGGACTCTGAGATCATGACCTGAGCCGAAGGCAGCGGCTTAACCCACTGAGCCACCCAGGCGCCCTATAGCTCTCTTTTTTGATGGGATCCTTGTCTGGTTTTGGGATCAAGGTGATGCTGGCCTCATAAAATGAGTTTGGAAGTTTTCCTTCCAATCTATTTTTTGGAACAGTTTCAGGAGAATAGGGATTAGTTCTTCTTTAAATGTTTGGTAGAATTCCCCCGGGAAGCCGTCTGGCCTTGGGCTTTTGTTTGTTTGGAGCTTTTTAATGACTATTTCAATCTCCTTACTGGTTATGAGTCTGGTCAGGCTTTCTATTTCTTCCTGGTTCAGTTGTGGTAGTTTATATGTTTCTAGAAATGCATCCATTTCTTCCAGATTGTCAAATTTATTGGCGTAGAGTTGCTCATAGTATGTTCTTATAATAGTTTGTATTTCTTTGGTGTTAGTTGTGATCTCTCCTCTTTCATTCATGATTTTATTTATTTGGGTCCTTTCTCTTTTCTTTTTGATAAGTCGGGCCAGGGGTTTATCAATTTTATTAATTCTTTCAAAGAACCAGCTCCTAGTTTCGTTGATTTGTTCTATTGTTTTTTTGGTTTCTATTTCATTGATTTCTGCTCAGATCTTTATGATTTCTCATCTCCTGCTGGGCTTAGGGTTTCTTTCTTGTTCTTTTCCAGCTCCTTTAGGTGTAGGGTTAGGTTGTGTACCTGAGACCTTTCTTGTTTTTTGAGAAAGGCTTGTACCGCTATATATTTTCCTCTCAGGACTGCCTTTGTTGTGTCCCACAGATTTTGAACCGTTGCATTTTCATTATCATTTGTTTCCCATGATTTTTTTTTTCAATTCTTCTTTAATTTCCCGGTTGACCCATTCATTCTTTAGAAGGATGCTGTTTAGTCTCCATGTATTTGGGTTCTTTTCCAAACTTCCTTTTGTGGTTGAGTTCTAGCTTTAGAGCATTGTGGTCTGAAAATATGCAGGGAATGATCCCAATCTTTTGATACCGGTTGAGTCCTGATTTAGGACCGAGGATGTGATCTATTCTGGAGAATGTTCCATGTGCACTAGAGAAGAATGTGTATTCTGTGGCTTGGGATGAAATGTTCTGAATATATCTTTGATGTCCATCTGGTCCAGTGTGTCGTTTAAGGCCTTTATTTCCTTGCTGATCTTTTGCTTGGATGATCTGTCCATTTCAGGGAGCGGAATGTTAAAGACCCCTACTATTATTGTATTATTGTTGATGTGTTTCTTTGATTTTATTATTAATTGGTTTATATAGTTGGCTGCTCCCACGTTGGGGGCATAGATATTTAAAATTGTTAAATCTTCTTGTTGGACAGACCCTTTGAGTATGATATATCGTCCTTCCTCATCTCTTATTATAGTCTTTGGCTTAAAATCTAATTGATCTGATATAAGGATTGCCACTCCTGCTTTCTTCTGATGTCCATTAGCATGGTAAATTCTTTTCCACCCCCTCACTTTAAATGTGGAGGTGTCTTCAGGCTTAAAATGAGTTTCTTGGAGGCAACATATAGATGGGTTTTGTTTTTTTTATCCATTCTGATAGCCTGTGTCTTTTGACAGGGGCATTTAGCCCATTCACATTTGGGTAACTATTGAGAGATATGAATTTAGTGCCATTGTATTGCCTGTAAGGCGACTGTTACTGTATATGGTCTCTGTTCCTCTCTGATCTACCACTTGTAGGCTCTCTCTTTGCTTAGAGGACCCCTTTCAATATTTCCTGTAGAGCTGGTTTGGTGTTTGCCAATTCTTTCAGTTTTTGTTTGTTCTGGAAGCTTTTAATCTCTCCTTTTATTTTCAATGATAGCCTAGCTGGATATAGTATTCCTAACTGCATGTTTTTCTCATTTAGTGCTCTGAAAATATCATGCCAGCTGTTTCTGGCCTGCCGGGTCTCTGTGGATAAGTCAGCTGCCAATCTAATATTTTTACCATTGTATGTTACAGACTTCTTTTCCCAGGCTTCTTTCAGGATTTTCTCTTTGTCACTGAGAGTTGTAAATTTTACTATTAGGTGATGGGGTGTGGGCCTATTCTTATTGATTTTGAGAGGCATTCTCTGAACCTCCTGAATTTTGATGCTCGTTTCCTTTGCCATATTGGGGTAATTCTCCCCAATAATTCTCTCCAGTATACCTTCTGCTCCACTCTCTCTTTCTTCTTCTTCTGGAATCCCAATTATTCTAATGTTGTTTCATCTTATGGTGTCACTTATCTCTCGAATTCTCCCCTCGTGGTCCAGTAGCTGTTTGTCCCTCTTTTGCTCAGCTTCTTTATTCTCTGTCATTTGGTCTTCTATATCACTAATTCTTTCTTCTGCCTCATTTATCCCTGCAGTGAGAGCCTCCATTTTTGATTGTACCTCATTAATAGCTTTTTAAATTTCAACTTGGTTAGATTTTAGTTCTATTTCTCCAGAAAGGGCTTATATATCTCTCAAGAGGGTTTCTCTAATATCTTCCATTCCTTTTTCGAGCCCAGCTAGAACCTTGAGTATTGTCATTCTGAACTCTAGATCTGACTTATTACCAATGTCTGTATTGATTAGGTCCCTAGCCTTCGGTACTGCCTCTTGTTCTTCTTTTTTTTGTGTGTTGAATTTTTCCGTCTTGTCATTTTGACCAGATAAGAGTATATGAAGGAGCAAGTAAAATACTAAAAGGGTGGCAACAACCCCAGGAAAATATGCGTTAGCCAAATTAGAAGAGATCCCAAATCGTGAGGGGGGAGAAAGGGGATAAAAAGAGGTTCAAAAAGGAAGAAAGAAAGAAAAAGGAGAAAAAAAAAGATAAAGAAAAAAAAGAAAAGAGAAGAATTAAAAAAAGAAAACAAATAAGAAAAATATAAAAATATATGTATATTAGATAAACTAGTTAAAAAACGTTAACATAGAAAAAGGTAAAAGTTAAAAAAAATTTTAACCAGAAGGAGAGAAAAAAAAACAAAAAATGAAAAAGTAAAAAATTTAAATTAAATGCAAGACAAAAAAAAAAAAATCACTGGGAAAAAACCATGAGTTCCGTGCTTTGCTTTCTCCTCCTCTGGAATTCTGCTGCTCTCCTTGGTATTGAAACCGCACTCCTTGGTAGGTGAACTTGGTCTCGGCTGGATTTCTTGTTGATCTTCTGAGGGAGGGTCCTGTTGTAGTGATTGTCAGGTGTCTTTGCCCCAGGCGGATTTGCACCGCCCTTATCAGGGGCCGGGGTGAGTAATCCGCTTGGGTTTGCTTTCAGGAGCTTTTGTTCCCTGAGTGCTTTCTGTAGAGTTATGGAGGATGGGGAATACAAATGGCGGCCTCCTGGTCTCCGGCCTGGATGAGCCGAGAGCCCAGGGCCCCACTCAGTAGGCCCTCAGAGAACAGCGCCCAGTTACTCCCTCCCGTCTGCCTGACCTCCAGCAGTGCTCTGAGCTCACCCAGCCTGCGACCGGTTTCAATGTAACACCGAGCTGTGAGCTTACTGTCAGCTCTGTCTCTGTAGCCGGCTTTCCCGTTCCAATACCCGCAAGCTCTGCGACACTCAGACACCCCCAATCCTTCTGTGACCCTGCGGGACCTGAGGTCACGCTGACCCCGTGTGGTCATCGCCCCAGTTTAGCCTCTGGAGCGATGTCCCTCAGTGGAACAGACTTTTAAAAGTCCTGATTTTGTGAGTCCTTGCTCTGCCGCTTGCCGAGAGCCGGTCCTTTCCCCCGGGGTCTATCTTCCCGTCGCTTTGGATTCACGTCTCCACTGGTCCTACCTTTCAGAAAGTGGTTGTTTTTCTGTTTCCAGAATTGCTGTTCTTCTTCTCTTTGATCTGCCGATGGATTTCCTGGTGTTTGCAATCTTTAGATAAGCTATCTAGCTGATCTCCGGCAATCTGAAGTAGTCTCAGCCTGCTACTTCTCCGCCATCTTGACTCCTCGTTGTGGTGTTTTTTTAGCCTATTGGTTTACCTGAATAGCTCATTTGAATTCCTTAGTTGACAGTACTATTTTACATTCCCAACAGCAGTGGTTCCTTTCTCTCTATAGCCTAAACAACACTTTGTTTCTAATGTTGTCAATTTCTGCCATTCTTACAGGTGTAATGTGATATCTCATGTCGTGGTGATTTATTTGCATTTCTCTGATGATGAGATGTGTTGAGCACATTTTCATGTGTCTGTTGGGCATTGGGGTGTATTCTTTTGAAAAATGTCTATTCAGATCATCTGCCTTCCTTTCAATCAAGCTATAAGTCTTCTTAATGTTGAATTATGTAAGTTCTTTGCATATTTTTTGGGTATTTACTCCTTATTGGGGTTATCCTCTGCAAATAACTTGTTCCATTCAGTAGACTGACTTTCTTATTTGTTTATGCTTTCTTTATATGTGCAAAAGCTCTTTTGCTTTTGTATTGTTTCCAAGAGTTTGATTTTGCTGTTGTTTTCCTTGCTACAGGAAGCTGAGAGTTTTTATCATGAATAGATGTTTGGAATGCTTCATCTGATTTTCATCCTTCATTTTGCTTGTGTAATGTATCACATTGAGGGCTGATTAATTGGCAAGTATTAAACCATCCTTGCACCCCCTAAATAGGTGTCGCTGATTGTGTTGAACGATTCCACTGGACTCCCATAGTATTTATATGACTTTAATGGTGTCCTGAAAAATCCCTAGATTTTGTTTACTTTGCTATTTCTGTCACTTCCTTGACTCGAGTGCAAATAACTTGTTTATGTGTTTCATTGATTCTTTCTTCTGCTTGACAAATTTGAGGCTACAATTTTCTAGTGAATTTTTAAGTTATTATGTTGTTTATGTTCATGCTTCTGCTTAGTTCTCTTTTTGCTATGTTCTTATTTTGCATATGCATCATTTCTGATTTCATTCTATTATCTGCCTTTTCTTTTAGCTGACTGCTCACCTCTGAGATGATTATTTTGGATTCTTTGTCAGGCATTTCTTTCTTTGGGGTCATTTCCTGGAGATTATTTATTCCTTTTTTAGTGAGCCATGTATTCTTCTTAATATGCATACATTATTCATGATCTTTCTTTGGCACTTCAGAACTTGGGAAAAAACAGCCATCTCTCTCCTTTATTTCAGATTGGCTTCATACAAGGAAAGACTACCAGTCCACTCAAGTAGAGCATCTGGGTTCTTAACAGACTTTTCTGAGAGTCAGTGTTCACTTGAATTGTACATGTAGTTTCCCATTGGAAGGTGTCTTTGTTCTCAAAACCCAATAATCTTTTGTTTTCCCGTATCTGTGGTATAGCGGGCTCTCTGTTCTCTATCAAGTGGTGCTTTCTTGTTATCAGTTCCAAGGTATGGGCTCTGACATGCATCTGTGTGGAAGTCATCTGTGGAGGCTCTCAGTCCTAATGTGGCTGTATCTGGAGATTAGGCCAGTAGGAGGCAATTGATGTCAAAGTGAGGATATAGAACATGGTTCTAATCCAATAGGACGGCAGCCTTATTAAAAAGAAAAGAAAAGAAAATCTCTCTCTTTCTCTCGATCACATGTAAACACTGTAAGATGTTGGCCACTGTCCAAGCACGAAGAATATCCTCACCAGAACCAGATCCACCAAGATCATAACTGGTTCTTTCCATCCTCCAGAAGTGTAAGAAACAGTTTATTCAGTTAAGGTAGCCTGATAAATAATACAACACCCAAAGGATTCCCCCTTCACATCAGTGTTCTGAGTCAGACACACAGAAAACAGTCCTTTTATACAGCTCTCTTCCAAAGCTAGAACATTTGACATGCATTCCACTCTTGTCTTTCCTCGTCTAGGGAGAATCTGAGATTTTTTTTCCCCTATATTTCCATTGTGCCAAGCGAGGGTGCTATCACATGTAAATTCAACACATTTTCTTACACGCTTCATTGCAGCTCTTTTTGACTACACTTGTTTCCACTGCTAGAAACTCTGAGCTGGCTCCTAGAGTTCTCATGAGGCCAATTTATTCCATATATTGTTAAGTCAGTGTCTCCAGACAGTGAAAACCTAAGAAGTTCAATTCCTCTAACGTCTGAAGGTTACTCAGCTATGTGGTCTTAATAAAGTCTTCATCAAAATCACAACAATTATGGATAAGTAGAAATATACATCCTAAAGTTCCTATGGAATTTCAAGGGACCTCAAATAATGAAAGCTAATTTATAAAGAACAAATTCTGTCATCTTGACTTTTCCTGATTCCAAAATTGACCACAAAGCTACCGTAAGCAAAGCAGTGTGTTACTAACATAAGGGCACACATGGAAAAGAATAGACAGCCCAAAATAGACTGTGGAATATGTGTCCAAGTATCTTCTACACATGCTTTCAGACCATTCATGGGTTCATACATCTCTTCAATCACAAGTGCAAGGAAAACTGCATATTCGGATACAAAAGAATGAACTTGTATTCCTTAACTTATACCATCATAAAAGATTTTACTTAGGAGGATTAAATACTGAAAGGTAAGAACTAAAACCAGGAAACTAGAAGAAAACAAGGGGTGAGACTGCATGACATTTGATTTGGTATCCATTTCTTGGATATCACATCAAATCACTGATGGTAAAAGGATAAATAGGTGAAAGGGACTACATCAAGTTCTATTCATCAAACAACAGAGTCAAGTGTGACAAGAATGAGAAATTATTTGCACACTGTATATGTAATAAAGAATTAACGTGTAGAATCTATGGGAAATTCCTACAACTCAATAACAAAACACTACCCAATTTTAAAATGTGTGAACAACTTAAGACACTTCTGCAAAAAAGATAAGAAATTGGCTAAAGTACATGAAGAGATGTGCAAAGTCACTATTCATTAGGGAAATGAAAATTCAAATGATAGTATCACTCTGGTGATATGACCTTGTTATTAAAAGTAACCTGATAGTAAAAGTAAACCTGGGTATTAAAAGTGACCCTGGTATTAAAAGTAACAAAAAAATAAATTTTGTTTGAGGAAATTAGAACCTTCTGTACTACCGGTGGAAATTTGGAATGGAGTTAGCTATAATGGAAAACAGTAGGGTAGTTCCTCAAAAAATAAAAATTGGAATTACCATATACTTCTATAAATTCTACTTCTGATATGTGTGAATCAAAACAATATTAAGATGATGTTTGTGTCCCCATGTTTATTTAAGCATTGTTCACAATAGCCAAGAAGTGGAAAATACCTAAATGTCTGTGATGGATCAAAGGATAAACAAAATATGGCCTATTCCTCTGAATGGAATACTACTAATTCTTTAAAAGGAAAGAAATTCTGACACATGGTACAACATATGCTTGAAATAAATGTGCTTGAAATTGTGCACAGTGAAATAAACTAGCTGGAAAAGGACAAATTGTATATGAGTAAAATAATGCTTGCCAGTGGTGACTAGAGGAGTAACGGGTACACACAGTTTCAGTTTATAAGATGACAACAATTATAAGAAGTACTGTGGATGAATGGTTGGAATAGTGGCAGAACACTGGGAGTGTACTTGATGTCACAGAACAGAACACATAGGTTTTTATATGGTAAATTTTATGTTACATATATTTGCATCCTAAATTATAGTTTAAAATTCTTTTTAAGACTTCATGTCTTATTTTATTTTTCCTGTCATTCTTCATTCTCATTTTATTTTTCCTGTCATTCTGAGCCAGTATCCTACATTGTTATGGCCACAGCCTTTAAGCCTTTAGCTTATTTAAAAGAGAACTCTATAGGTAGCCTATTAGGATTAATTCTGGTTTCTAAATTGGTGTGTGTTTGTGTGCTTTCATAGAAGAATTGGGTGTGCTTCAATGTTAGGCTGTACCTAGTTTCTGATTTTCTTTCTTTTTTTAAAAATTATGTTCACTTAGCCAACATGTAGTACATCCTTAGTTTTTTGTCATGGTGTTCAATGTTAGGTATAACACCTAGTCCTCATCAGCACACATACCCTCCTTAATACCCATCACCTTGTTACCCTCCCTTCTGTGGCCCTCATTTTGGTTCCCAAAGTCCAGAGTTTTGCATTATATGCCTCCCCCTCTGATTTATTCCCATTCAGTTTTCTCTTCCTTACCCCTTGGCCATTACATTTCTCCTTATGTTCCATATCTGAGTGAAACCATATAATAATTGGATTTCTATGGTTGACTTATTTTAATTAGCATAATACCCTCCAGTCCCATCCAACTGATGCAAATGATGGATATTCTTCCTTTCTAATGGCTGAGTAATATTCCATTGTATCTATGGGCCACATCTTCTTTATCCATTCATCTGTTGAAGGGCTTATCTTCTCCTTCCACAGTTTGGCTATTGTGGACATTGCTGCATGAACATTGGGCTGCATGAGGCCCTTCATTTCACTACATCTGTATCTTTGGTGTAAATACCTAGTCATCCAGTTTCTCAGTCTTAGGATAGTTCTATTTTTAATGTCTTGAGAACTGCCACACTGTTTTCCAGAGTGGTTCTACCAGCTTGCACTCCCCACATCAGTGTAAGAGGGTTCCCCTTTCTCCACACCCTCATCAAAATTAGTTCTTTTCTGCCTTGTTAATCTTTGCCATTCTATCTCTGAGCATGATTTGTTGGTCAGAGGTCCATGTCTGAGGAGGCTGGAAAGTATCTTTGTGATTCTGTGCATAGGAGGCTACTGAAAGGAAATGTCAGGGCTTTCCTGAAATTTATAAAATTATCAAAACTGAAATGTATTTGGTCTCTCACATTTCCAAAACAGCATTCCTTCTGGATAGGATTGCAGGTTACATTCCATCTCTGAGTGTATTTGAATGGGAGATTGTATACCTTCATGGGAACTCACCACAGTGAGTCTCAGTCTAGGCTAACTTTAGGTTTCATTTTTCCCCTTTTCACCAGTCCCAGAGTTTCAGGGTCAGAGTGTTGGTCATTGATCTCTATTAAGGTGCTGGGGTCCAGCTTCCAAGAGAGTGTACACTAATCATTCATGTTTGTATCCTGGTTCTTCAATAAATGCAGTAAGCATTTTTTGTTGTTGTTGTTGTTGTTGTTGTTTTTATTTAAATTTGTCAGTGAACTATACAGTGATATATTATTTTCACATGTACAATTTAGTGATTCAAGACATCCATACATTACTCAGTGCTCATAATGGTAAGTGCACATTTCATACCCATCACCTACTTCACCCATCCTCCACCCACCTTCCCTCTGGTAACCATTAGTGTGTTCTCCAGAGTGAAAAGTCTGTTTCTTGATTTGTCCCACTCTCTTTTCCCTTTCTCCTTTGTTTCTTAAATTCCACATATGAGTAAAGTCACGTGGTATTTGTCCTTCTCTTACTGACTTGTTTCTCTTAGCATAATAACTCTCTAGCTCCATCCATGTCACTGGAAATGGTGAAATTTCCTTCTTTTTGTTGGCTGAGTAATTCCAACCATATGTATATATCACTTCCTCTTTATCCATTTGTCAGTAGATGGACAACTGATTATTGCCATACGTTGGTTATTGTTGATAATGCTGCTATACAACAGCATTGGTGTGCATGTATCTCTGAATCTGTATTTTTATGTTCTTTGGGTAGATACCTAGTAGTGCAATTGCTGGGTCATAGGGTAGTTCTAGCTTTAACTCTTTGAGGAGCCTCCTACTCTTTTTGAGTGGCTGCAACAGTTTGCATTCCCACCAACAGTGCAAGAGATTTCCTCTTTGCTCCACATCCTTGCCAGTACCAGTACCTGTAGTTTGCTTGTGTTGTTAATTTTAGCCATTCTGAAAGGAGTGGGGTGTTACATCACTGAAGATTTGGCTATCTATACACACACACACACACACACACACACACACACACTGGAATGTTATTCATCCATCAGAAAACAATGAAATATAGTTATTTACCATGATGTGGTGGGTGCTAGATTGAATCATGCTAAGCAAAATAAGTCAGAGAGTGACAAATACCATATTATTTCACTCATATTGGAATTTAGGAAAAAAAGAAAAAGAGAGAGATGAACATAGGGAAAGGGGAAAAAGAGAGGGAAGCAAACCATAAAAGACTCCTAATAATAGAGTACAAACTGAGTGATGATGGAGTGAGATGGGTGGGGGATGGGTTAAATGGGTTATGGATATTAAGCAATACACCTGTTATTATGAACACTGTGTGTTATATGTAAGTGATGAATTACTACATTCTACTCCAGAAGCCAATATTCCCCAATATGTTAACTAAGTAGAATTTATATAAAAATTTTAAAACATAAGCTATTAAAAAAAAAGAAGAAGAAGAAATACCCCCAGTTTGATGAAAATCTTCAATGTACACATCTGGCCAGCTAAACAAGCTCAAAGCTAGGCAAAATTCAAAGGGATCCACACCAAGAGATATTATAATTAAACTATTAAAATCAAAGACCAAGAGAGAATCTTGGAGGCCCCAAGAGAGAAATAATTCATCACAAACAAGAGATTCTCATTTAGATTAACAACATTATTTCTTATGGCAATCATGCAGGCCAGATGCACTGGGATGATATATTCAAAATACTGAAAGAAAAAAATATATCAACCAAAAAATTTTAAATACAGCAAGCAAAATTTATCTTTTGAAAATGAAGACAAATTATTAATTCATTATTAATTTATTGATTCATTATAGTTATTATTCCTTTGAAATGAAGACACAATTGGAACAATCCAAGGTAAACAAAAACAGAAACGTCATTAACATATCTGTTCTCTAAGAGGGAAAAAAAAACCTTGAAGCGAGCCTTTCCTACATATTTGACAGTAAGAGAGATTTACTAATAGAAAGAGCATCAGTAAAAAGTGTATAGGTAAGGACAACCAATATTTTAAATGTATTTTTTGGTTTGAGTGATGGTAGATTGATAGTAGACCCTAAATATGCCCACATTCTAGACCACAAATCCTGTGTATGTCATATTATCTAGTCAAAGGAATGTCACAAATATGATTCAATTAAGAAACTTGAGAGGAGAGAATTATCTTGGTTTATTTGAGCCATCTCAACATGTTCCTTGTAAGAGGAATGCAGGAGAAGTCATAGAAGAGAAAGACTTAAAAAGACAGAGCTATGGAATGACAAAATTGAAGATAAAGAGGCCATGAGGGAATGGATACAGGCAACTACTAAATTAAAAGGGTCAAGAAAATGTGTTATCCCCAGCAGAGACTTGAGATGAGCCAGCCCTGCTTGACACTTTGATTTCAGCGCAGTAAAATGGATTTTTAGTTTCTGATATCCAGAAATGTTAAGAGAATAATTTGTGTTGTTTTTTACCCTGTGTATTTGTGGGAATTGGTTACAACAACAAGAGTGATTTAATCAGTAATTATTTCTCTCTTATCTGATTTGAAACCCTGATGTACAGAGAAATAATTCTAAATCTGTGCTGGTGGGAATACAGTGGTTAAAGATGTAATTTGTGAAACAACACAACAACAACAACCACAACAAAAAACTACAGGGTGAAGACACAGAGAATCAAAAGTTTAAATATTTTTAAATGAGGCTGGCATTAAACCAATCGAAAATGTCAACAATAATCTCCAAGCAACTCCTAATTGAATAACTCTAAAATATTTAGCAAGAAATCAAGATCTAAAACAAAACGAACAAACATAAAACCCAAGATATTTAAACAAACGCTTAGGTATTTAAAATGGTCCACTAGTCTCTCATGGTTCACCTCCCCTTCCAATTTCCATTCCAATTTCCAAACTCCATTCTCCTCTCCATCTCTCCATGTCCTCCATATTATTTGTTATGCTCCACAAATAAGTGCAACCAAATGATAACTGACTCTCTCTGCTTGACTTATTTCACTCAGCATAATCTCTGATAAACAAACAGAGGGATTTGAAGGGGTGGGGGTGGGGATGGGAGGGTGGAAGAACCAGGTGGGGTATTAGGGAGGGCACATATTGCATGGAGCACTGGGTGTAGTGCAATAAACGATGAATATTGTTATGCTGAAAGGAAATTTAAAAAATGCAAGGAAAAAAATTGTTCTAAATAAATATTTTAAAACATTTTTATTTAAATTCAATTAAAAAAATAAAATGATTCACTAGGAGATGTCCAGTTAAAATACAAAGATTGCCTATTCCCATTGATTTATTCAACAATGTACTGAAAGTCCTAGGCATATCAATCAAACAAGAGAAAGGAATAAAAGGCATCCAAACTAGCAAAAAAGAAAAACTTCCACTATTTGAGATGACATGATTCTGTGTAGGGAGAACTCAAAAGACTTCCCACAAAAGCTATAAACTAATAAATGAATTCAGTAAAATCACAGGAAACAAAGTTAATACACAGAAATGGGTTGCATTTCTCAAAACAAAGTAGCAGAAAAAGAAATTAAGAAAAAAATACCCATTTGCAATCACACTAAAAAGTATAAAATGCTTAGGAACGAACTTAAGCAAGAAGGTGAAAGACCTGTACTCTGAAAACTGTAGAACACTGATGAAAGAAATTGGAGGGCATGTATTGCATGGAGCACTGTGTATTGTACATAAACAATGAATCTTGGAACACTGCATCAAAAAGCATGATACATATTATGGTAACTAACATAAGATAAATTTAAAAAAAAGAAAGAAAGAAAGGAATTGAAGGCAAGGCAAACAAATGCAAAGATACTCCATGCTCAAGGATAAGAAGAATTAATATTGTTAAAATGTCCATAATATCTAGGACAACCTACAGATTGAATATAATCCCTATCAAATCAATAGCATTTTCACATGACTAGGATAATGGTACAATTTTTATGGAATCATAAAGGATCCTGAATACCCAAAGCAATATTGATTAAAAAATGAATGAAGATGGAGGTTTCACAATCTCAGATTTCATGATATTACATGAAGTTATGGAAACTGCATGGTACTGGCACAAAAGAATACACATAGAGGTCATTGAGATAGTTAGAGAGAAACCAAAACTAAAGTCACAGTTGTATGGCCAATTTATCTACAAGGAAGGAGGTGAAGATATACAATAGAGAAAGACAGTCTCTCCAATGAATGTAGTTTTGCAAAACCGGACAGTTACTTGGAAAAGAATGAAATTGGACCACTTTCTTACACCAACACACACACACACCACACACACACACACACAACACACACACACATAAACTCAATGGATGAAAGGCCAAATGTGAGGCCTAACATCATAAAATTCTGAAAAGAACACATAGGGAGTAATCTCTTGGGCACAGACATTAGCAATGTAATGTCCTTAGCAAAAGGAAACAAAAGCAAAAATAAACTATTGGAACAACACCACACTAAAAACTTTTTGTTTAGCAAAGGAAACAAATGAAATGAAAAAGCACCCCCACAGAAAGAGGAAGGGACATTTTCAAATGACATATCCAATAAAGGGTTAATATCCAAAATATACCAAGAACTCTTACAACTCAATGCCAATAATACAACTACTCCAATTAAAAAGAGAGAGAGTGAGAGGGAGAGATGGGCTGAATAGATATTTTTCTAAAGAAGACATACATATAGCCAACAGGCACAGAAAAGATATTCCACATCACTCATCATGACAGAAATGCAGATCAAAAACCACAATGAGATACTGCCTCCTCACACTTTTCAGAATGGCTAAAAACCAACAACACAGGAGACAACAAATTTTGGTGGAGATGTGGAGGAAAAGGAAATCTTACTTACATACTGTTGATGGAAATGAAAACTAGTGCAGCCACTGTGGAAAATGGGATCGATATGGAGGGCATTATGTTAAGGGAAATGAGTCAGAAAGAGAAAGACAAAATGTCATACAATTTCCCTTATATCCGAAATCTAAAAGGAGGCAACTAACAAAAAAACAGTATAGAGTTGTAAACAAACTAATGGAGGGGATTTGGGCAGATAAGTAAAGTAGGTGAAAGGGGATTAAGAGGTAGAAAAAGTCCAATCATATAATAACTAAGCAACAGGGATGAAAATTATAGTATATAGGGATTGTAGTCAGTATTATAATAATTTTGTATGGTGATAGAAGGGTAACTACACTTATCTGGGTGAGTACTGTCTAATGTATAGAATTGCCAAATCAATATATCACATATCTCAAAATTAATATAATATTGTATGTCAATAATTCTTCAATAAAACAAAGAAGTGTGTGTACCTGTTCAAGAGAAAAAGAAAATGTAAATGAAAGACTAAGATTGGCAGATGTCTACAACATGGCATGCTGTCTACAAACAAATGGCAGAGAGTCAGACTAACAGATTAAGCTAAAAAGATGTTATAACATATTTTTATAAAGTTCCACACATGTAATAACCAACGGGAATGCAGTGGTGGGATATATTGTTAGCAGACAAAACAGACTTTAAAATATTTTACTACAAAGAAGGACAGTATATATCAGTAAGGAAGGTCTATCTGTCAAAAGATACAAGAATTATAAACATACCCACTTAAAAACAGAGTTCCAAAATATCTGAGTCAAAAAACAGACAAAATTTGAGAGGGAAATGGTTAACCATAGCCAATGAAGGATCCAAGAACACAAAAGATCACTGATGAACAAGAAGATATAAACAATATTAAAACCCAAACGGAGCTAAACAGGTATATTAAGAACGCTACGACCGCCAGTAGAATACACATTCTTCTGAAATGCACATTTAATTATTTCCACAGAGATGGACCTTATGTTTGTCATACACAACTTTCAATAATTTAAATGGGTATTGAAATTATAGTTAATATGTGCTCATGACCACAATGGAATGAATCTAGAAATCAAAAAAATAATGGTAGGAAATTCTGGAAATTTAGAAATATGTGGGAATTAAAAAACAAACCCATCCTTAAATATTCAGTGGGTCAAAAAAAGAATTCACAAGGGAAATCAGAAAATATATTGAAATAAAATGAAAATGAAAACACAACATGTAAAAGAGTGTGGGGGTGCAACAAAAGCAGTTTCAAAAAGAAATTTGTAGCTGTAAATGCCTACATGAGGAAAAAAAGATCTCAAATCAATTACCCAAATCTCACATCTCAAGAAACTAGGAGTAAGAAAATTATACAACACACAAAAAAGAGAAGAATAACAAAAGGCTATGATGGAAATAAAATTAGGGAATAGTAAAGGTAAACAGGGGCAGAGAGAAAATCTCAACAAAAGTAAAAAAGTTTGGGTCTTTAAAGAAAAATTAACACTGTGGAGATTCCTCAAGAAATAAAAAATAGAGCTTCCCTATGACCCTGCAATTGCACACACTACTGGGTATTTACACAGATGCAGTGGAAAAAGAAGGGCCATCTGTACCCAAATGTTTATAGCAGCAAAACATGACCATGGTTACCAAACTGTGGAAAAGAAACCAAGATGCCCTTCACACATGATGAATGGATAAGGAAGATGTGGGCCATATACTCTATGGAGTATTATGCCCTCCGATGGAAAGCCGATGAATACCCAACTTTTGTAGCAACATGGATGGGACTGGAAGGGATTATGCTGAGTGAAATCAGTCAAGCAGAGAGAGAGTCCATTATCACATGGTTTCAACTTCTATTTGTGGAGCATAACAACTAGCATGGAGGACAAGGGGGAGATGTAGAGGAGAAGGGAAGTTAAGGGAAATTGGAAGGGGAGGTGAAACCACATGAGATGAGAGGCTATGGAATCTGAAAAAATCATCTGAGCATTTTTGAAAGCGGTGGGAGGTTGGGGGAACCAGGTTTGGTGGTTGATATTGGAGAGAGGTCATGGATTGGGATTAATAATCTTCCAATCCAGGAAGCATTGGAACATTTTCCATTTCTTTGTGTCTTTCCTCAATTTCTTTCATGAGTACTTTATAGTTTTTCTGAGTATAGATCTGTGTTCTCTCTTTGGTTAGGTTTATTCCTAGGTATCTTATGGTTTTGGTTTTGGTTTTTGGATGCAATTGTAAATGGGATTGACTCCTTAATATCTCTTTCTTTCTTCTGTCTTGCTGTTGGTGTAGAGAAATGCAAACTGATTTCTGTGCATTGATTTTTATATCCTGACACTTTACTGAATTCCTGTATAAGTTCTAGCAGTTTTGGAGTGGAGTCTTTTTGGGTTTTTCCACATATAGTATCATATCATCTGCGAAGAGTGATAATTTGACTTCTTCTTTGCCGATTTGGATGCCTTTAATTTTCCTTTGTGTTGTCTGATTGCTGAGGCTAGGACCTCTAGTACGATGTTGAATAGCAGTGGTGATAATGGACATCCCTGCCGTGTTCCTGACCTTAGCGGAAAAAGCTTTCAGTTTTTCTCCATGAGAATGATATTTGCGGTGGGTTTTTTCATAGATGGCTTTTGATGAT